>NC_058415.1:67340647-67398611 GCF_002201575.2 Neomonachus schauinslandi
TTTCTTTCTTTCTTTCTTTCTTTCTTTCTTTCTTTCTTTCTTTCTTTCTTTCTTTCAGTAAGTACAATTAACATATAGTGTTTTATTAGTTTTGGTGTACAGTAAAATGTTTCAAGAATTCTATACATTCATTACTCAGTGCTCATAATGATAAGTGTACTCTTAAACCCCTTTATCTATTTCAGCCATCTCCCTACCCAGCTGCCCTCTGGCAACCAGCAGTTTGTTCTCTGTATTTAAGAGTGTTTTGGTCTCTTTTTTTCTTTGTTCGTTTGTTTTGTTTCTTAAATTCCACATATAAGTGAAATCATAATGTATTTGTCTTTCTCTGACTGACTTATTTTATATAGCATTATACCATCTAGGTCCATGTTTAACATCACTAATTATCAGGAAAATGCAAATCAAAAGTACAGTGAGATATCACCTCACACCCTGTCAGAATGTCTAAAATGAAAAACACAAGAAACAAGTGTTGGCCTGGATGTGGAGAAAGAGGAACCCTCTTTCACTGTTGGTAGGAATGCAAGTTGGTGCAGCCATTGTGGCAAACAGAATGAGGGCTCCTTAAAAAATTAAAAATAGAATTACTATATGATCTGGTAATTCCACTACTGGGTAAAATGAAAATGAAAATTCTAATTTGAAAATATACATGCACCTCTGTGTTTATTGCAGCGTCATTTACAATAGTCAATATATGGAAGCAACCCAAGTGTCCATCCATAGATGAATGTATAAAAAAATATGGTGTGTGTATATATATATACACACACACATATATATACACACATATATATGGTGCAATATTATTCAGCCATAAAAAAGAATGAGATCTTGCCATTTACAACAACATGGATGGACCTAGGGGGTATAATGCTGTGTTTTAAAAGGCTTACTCAAGCACTTTTATTTCTATAACAATATTTTAAAAAGATACTAGCTTAGCATTTATTGTAATTATAATTTTATAATTTAATTTATTATAATTTTATAATTATATATTATAAGTAAATTTATAATGCTGAAACTATATAAAAAGTAGGATATCCAGAGTCTGACACTTACTGTCACTTCTACTTCTGCTCCTGTATACTAACCACCACTCTTTCTTGCATGGACAAAGTGATTCTTTAAAAATAAGTTAGAGGGGTGCCTGGGTGGCGCAGTAGGTTAAGTGTCCAACTCTTGATCTCGGGTCTTGATCTCAGGGTCATGAGTAAAAGCCCTGTGTCGGGCTCCACGCTGGCGCGCTGGGTGTCGAGCCTGCTTAAAAAATATAAAAATAAAAATAAATTAGAATATATTACTCCTATGCTCAGTAGTTTCTTACCTGATTAAGAACAAGATCTAAAACTCTTACTATGGCCTATAAAACCTTACAATATCTTCCCTTTCATTCTTTCTGATGTAGTCTTTCCACTGTACTCCTGTTCATTGTTTTAGCCACCATTGGTTTTACCATTTCTTGAATACCTAAGGTGCTTTTCTACCTCAGTACTTTTGTGCTTGCAGTCTTCTCTCTGTAATACTATTTCCCCAGAAAGCTTTTTTTTTTTTTTTTTTTTCAGAGAGGTCTCCCTGACTGAAATAGCACCTCCTCCCCCATGAGTATCACATAATCCTTCTTTATTTTTCTTCTTAGGCTTATTACTGTCTCACGTATTATCTATTTCTTTTTATGTTGGTCTGTCTCATTCTACTAGAATAATAGCTTCTCAGAACAGGGACTTTGTTTTGTGAACTGTGTGATAAGTACTTTTCTGGGTTCAGTAAATACATTGCTAAAGAAATACATGGCTGCTAAAAAAAAAAAGAAGAAGAAGAAGGTAGCGGGAGGGGAAGAATGAAGCGGGGGAAATCGGAGGGGTAGACGAACCATGAGAGACGATGGACTCTGAAAAACAAACAGGGTTCTAGAGGGGAGGGGGGTGGGAGGATGGGTTAGCCTGGTGGTGGGTATTGAGAGGAGGGCACATTCTGCATGGAGCCCTGGGTGTTATGCACAAACGATGAATCATGGAACACTTCATCTAAAACGAATGATGTAATGTATGGGGATTAACATAAGAATAAAAAAAAAAAAAAGAAATACATGGCTGCTGCTATGTATTGTTATAAGGGATTTCTGTAATTGAATAGTAAGGAATTATAGCTCTTGATTATTTGATCCCTTAAATGAAAAAAAAATTGCTTGTCTATAAATGGATGCTTTCTTGGCTTAAATTAAAAGATATGTTAGAAATGGAAAATAAATGCATTTTTATATGGTGAATTAATAGTATAGTGTTTAATTATTTGTTAACCTCAGATCTTTTATTATCCCAGTTTTACATAGGAGGAAATTGAGGCTTAGGGAATTGGTGAATGGCAGGGTCTGAGTTCAACTTAGCATTTGGACTATGATCTTAACCAAGATGAGTTTTCATTTTTTTTTAAAGATTTATTTATATATTATATATTTATTTATTTGGAGAGAGAGAGAGAGCACACACAAGCAGCCCAGAGGGTCAGAGGAAGGGGGAGAAACAGACTCCCCTCTGAGCAGGGAGTCTGATGTGGGGCTCGACCTGAGACGAAGGCAGAAACGCTTAACCCACTGAGCCACCCAGGCATCCCTAGATGAGTTTTCGTTTTGAACAGTTTTATTTTTTTAGGACCAAATCTTTTTGTCTTTATTTATTATTACAATATGTTTTTTTCTTTAAAAATTTTCCGGGCACCTGGGTGGCTCAGTTGGTTAAGCGACTGCCTTCGGCGTGGGTCATGATCCCGGGGTCCTGGGATCGAGTCCCATATCGGGCTTCCCTTGCTCTGTGGGGAGCCTGCTTCTGCCTCTCCCACTGCCTGCCACTCTCCCTGCTTGTGCTCTCTGTCTGTCAAATAAATAAATAAAACCTTTAAGGGGCGCCTGGGTGGCTCAGTCGGTTAAGCGACTGCCTTCGGCTCAGGTCATGATCCTGGAGTCCCGGGATCGAGTCCCGCATCGGGCTCCCTGCTTGGCGGGGAACCTGCTTCTCCCTCTGACCCTCCCCCCTCTCATGAGCTCTCTCTCTCTCTCATTCTGTCTCAAATAAATAAATAAAATCTTTAAAAAAAAATATTTAAAAAATAAAAAAAATAAAACCTTTAAAAAAAATAAAATAAATAAAACTTTTCAATTAATATTGAATAGGTACAAAAGAATATTTATAAAATATATGCAAAGTATAAAGAACTGTGATGTAATGAAAACTGCATTTCCATCATTTAGAATAAGCATCTTTTTATTATAAAGTGAAAATTCAGAAAACCACAAAAAACAAATATTTTGCCTAATGAATTATTATAAAGTATAACCTTGAAACCACTCTCCAAGTCAAGAGATAAGGCTTTGCCAATTCATCCTAGAAGCCCCTTCTGTGTGTCCCATTCCAATCACAATGCTTTTCCCACCTTAAATAACCATTACAGTAGCACACCATTATCTTGACTTTTATGGTAATTGCTTGTAAATTTTATAATTTTATCTTCCAAATGTTCATCCCTAGACACTATAATTTAGTCATGCCTATTAAAAAAATTAATGTCTCTTAAGTTTTTTTATAGGTTCCCCCTCCATTCCTTTTTTCCCTCATAATTTATCTTTTTTTTTAATGTTATGTTAGTCACCATACAGTACATCATTAGTTTTTGAAGTAGTGATCCACAATTCACTGTTGTCATATAACACCCAGTGCTCCATGCAGTGCGTGCCCTCCTTAATACCCATCACCAGGCTAACCACCCCCCACCTCCCTCCCCTCTAAAATCCTTAGTTTGTTTCTCAGAGTCCATAGTCTCTCATGGTTCGTCTCTCCCTCCAATTCCCCCTGCCCATTTTTCCCTTCCTTCTCCTAGTGTCCTCCATGCTATTCCTTATGTTCCACAAATAAGTGAAACCATATGATAATTGACTTTCTCTGCTTGACTTATTTCACTTAGCATAATCTCCAGTCCCTTCCATGTTGATGTAAAAGTTGGGTATTCATCCTTTCTGATGGTTGAGTAATATTCCATTGTGTGTATGGACCACATCTTCTTTATCCAATAAAGAAGATATTTGCAAATACCTTCTCCCGCTTTGTGGGTTGCCTCTTTGTTTTGTTGACTGTTTTCTTTGCTGTGCAGAAGCTTTTTATCTTGATGAAGTCCCAAAAGTTCATTTTTGCTTCTGTTTCACTAGCCTTTGGAGATGTATCTTGAAAGAAGTTGCTGTGGCTGATGTCGAAGAGGTTACTGCCTATGTTCTCCTCCAGGATTTTGATGGATTCCTGTCTCACATTGAGGTCTTTCATCCATTTTGAGTTTATCTTTGTGTATGGTGTTAGAGAATCGTCGAGTTTCATTCTTCCGTCTGTAGCTGTCCAATTTTCCCAGCACCATTTATTGAAGAGACTGTCTTTTTTTCATTGCGTATTTCTTTCTGCCTTGTCGAAGATTATTTGACCATAGAGTTGAGGGTCCATATCTGGGCTCTCTGTTCTGTTCCATTGGTCTGTATGTCTGTTTTTGTGCCAGTACCATGCTGTCTTGGTGATCACAGCTTTGTAATATAGCTTGAAATCAGGCAACTTGATGCCCCCAGCTTTGTTTTTCTTTTTCAACCTTTCCTTGGCGATTTGTCTTTTCTGATTCCATACAAATTTTAGGATTGTTTGTTCCAGCACTTTGAAAAATGTCATTGGAATTTTGATCGGGATGGCATTGAAGGTATAGATTGCTCTGGGTAGCATAGACATTTTAACAATGTTTATTCCGATCCATGAGCATGGAAGGTTTTTCCATCTTTTTGTGTCTTCTTCAATTTCTTTTATGAGTGTTCTATAGTTCGTAGAGTGTAGATCCTTTACCTCTTTGGTTAGGTTTATTCTGAGGTATCTTATGATTTTTGGTGCTATTGTAAATGGAATCAATTCTCTAATTTCTTTTTCTGTAGATGCATTGTTAGTGTATAAGAAAGCAGCTGATTTCTGTGCATTGATTTTGTATCCTGTCATATTACTGAATTGCTGTATGAGTTCTAGTAATTAGGGGGTAGAGTCTTTTGGGTTTTCCACATAAAGTATCATGTCATCTGCGAAAAGAGAGAGTTTGACTTCTTCTTTGCCAATTTGAATAGCTTTTATTTCTTTTTGTTGTCTGATTGCTGTTGCTGGGACTTCTAGTATTATGTTGAACAATAGTGGCAAGAGTGGGCATCCTTGACGTGTTCCTGATCTTAAGGGAAAGGCTCTCATCTTTTCCCCATTCAAGATGATATTCGCTGTGGGTTTTTCATAGATGGATTTTAAGAACTTGAGGAATGTTCCTTCTTTTTTTTTTTTTTTTTTTTAAAGATTTTATTTATTTGACAGAGGGAGACACAGCGAGAGAGGGAATACAAGCAGGGGAAGTGGGAGAGGGAGAAGCAAGCTTCCTGCTGAGCAGGGAGCCCGATGCGGGGCTCGATCCCAGGACCTGGAATCATGACCTGAGCCGAAGGCAGATGCTTAACGACTGAGCCACCCAGGCGCCCCGAGGAATGTTCCTTCTATCCCTATACTCTGAAGAGTTTTAATCAGGAAAGGATGCTGTATTTTGTCAAATGCTTTTTCTGCATCGATTGAGAGGACCATATGGTTCTCCTCTCTCCTCTTATTAATGTGTTCTATCACATTGATTGATTTGCGAATGTTGAACCACCCTTGCATCCCAGGGATAAATCCCACTTGGTCGTGGTGGATGATCCTTTTAATGTATTGTTGGATCCTATTAGCTAGGATTTTGTTGAGGATTTTGGAATCCATATTCATCAGGGATATCAGTCGGAAATTCTCCTTATTTTTTACTTTAAAGATTTTATTTATTTATTTGACAGAGAGAGACACAGCGAGAAAGGGAACACAAACAGGGGAAGTGGGGGAGGGAGAAGCAGGCTTCCCACTGAGCAGGGAGCCCAATGCGGGGCTCGATCCCAGGACCCCGGGATCATGAACTGAGCCGAAGGCAGACGCTTAACGACTGAGCCACCCAGGTGCCCCTGAAATTCTCCTTTTTGATGGGGTCTTTGCCTGGTTTGGGGATCAAGGTAATGCTGGCCTCATAGAATGAGTCTGGAAACTTTCCTTCTGTTTCAGTTTTTTGAAACAGCTTCAGTAGAATAGGTATTATTTCTTCTTTGAATGTTTGGTAGAATTCCCCAGGGAATCCGTCAGACCCTGGACTCTTGTTTTTTGGGAGGTTTTTGATCACTGCTTCAATCTCGTTATTGGTTATTGGCCTATTCAAGTTGTCAATTTCTTCCTGTTTCAGTCTTGGGAATTTATAGGTTTCCAGGAAGGCATCCATTTCATCCAGGTTGGTCAGCATATTGCATATAGTTGATAATAATTTCTAATAATTGTTTCTATTTCCTTGGTGTTAGTTGTGATCTCTCCCCTTTCATTCATAATTTCATTAATTTGGGTCCTTTCTCTTTTCTTTTGGATAAGTCTGGCCAGTGGCTTATCAATCTTATTAATTCTTTCAAAGAATCAGCTTCTGGTTTCGTTGATCTGATCTACTGTGTTTCTGGTTTCTAATTCATTAATCTCTGCTCTAATCTTAATTATTTCTCTTCTAATGCGTGGCTTAGGCATCGTTTGTTGCTTTTTCTCTAGTTCTTTAAGGTGTAGAGTTAGATGGTGAATTCAGGATTCTTCTATTTTTTTGAGTGAGGCTTGGATGGCTATGTATTTCCCCCTTAGGACTGCCTTTGCAGTATCCCATAGGTTTTGGACCAATGTGTTTTTGTTCTCATTGGTTTCCATGAATTGTTTTAAGTTCTTCTTTGATTTCCTGGTTGACCCAAACGTTCTTGAGCAGAGTGGTCTTTAGCTTCCAAGTGTTTGAATTTCTTCCAAATTTTTTCTTGTGATTGAGTTCCAGTTTTAAAGCATTATGGTCTGAGAATATGCAGGGGATAATCTCAGTCTTCTGGTATTGGTTGAGACCTGATTTATGACCCAGTATGTGGTCTATTCTGGAGAAGGTTCCATGTGCGCTCGAGAAGAATGAGTATTCTGTTATTCTAGGGTGGAATGTTCTGTATATATCTATGAGGTCCATCTGGTCCAGTGTGTCATTCAAAGCTCTTGTTTCTTTGTTGATTTTCTCCTTAGATGATCTGTCTATTGCTGAGAGTGGAGTATTGAGGTCTCCTACAATTAACATATTATTATCAATATGACCCTTTATTTTGGTTAACAGTTGGCTTATGTAGATGGCTGCTCCCATGTTGGGGGTGTAGATATTTACAATTGTTACATCTTCTTGTTGGATAGACCCTCTAAGAATGATACAGTGTCCTTCTGTGTCTCTAACTACAGTCTTTAGTTTAAAATCTAATTTGTCTAATGTAAGAATTGCTACCCCAGCTTTCTTTTGAGGTCCGTAGGCATGGAAGATGGATTTCCATCCCTTCACTTTCAGTCTGGATGTATCTTTAGGTTCAAAATGAATCTCTTGTAGACAGCATATAGTTGGGTCCTGTCTTTTTATACACTCTGCAACCCTGTGCCATTTTATAGGAGCATTTAGGCCATTGACGTTGAGCGTGATTATTGAAAGATATGACTTAATTGTCATCATGTTGCCTGTGAAGACCTTGTTTTTATAGATTGTCCCTGTAAATTTCTTTTCTGTATCTCTCTTGGGGTCTTTCTCCATTTATAGGACCCCCCCTTAATATTTCTTGCAGGGCTGGCTTAGTGGTCACATATCCTTTCAGTTTCTGCCTGTCTTGAGAAGCTCTGCATCTCTCCATCCATTCTAAATGACAGCCTTGCTGGATAAAGTATTCTTGGCTGCATGTTCTTCTCGTTTAGTACCCTGAATATGTCTTGCCAGCCCTTTCTGGCTTGCCAGGTCTTTCTGGTTAGGTCTGACGTTATTCTGATGTTCCTCCCTCTGTACGTAAGGAATCTCTTCCCCTTAACTGCCCTTCGGATGGCTTCCTTGGTTCTAAGACTTGAGAGTTTTACTGTTACATGCCGGGGCGTTTGCCTGTTTTCCTTGATCTTGGGAGGGGTCCTCTCTGCCTCTAGGACACAAATGTTTGTTTCATTCCACAGATTAGGGAAGTTCTCAGCTACTATTTGCTCAAATATATCTTCTACTCCTCTCTTTCTCTCTCTCTCCACCACCTCAGGGATTCCAATAATCCTGAAATTGGAACGTTTCCTGGTGTCACTTATTTCTCTGATTCTCTTTTCATGTATTCTGAGTTGTTTTTCCCTGGCCTCCTCTTTTCCCTTTTTCTCTATTATTTGGTCTTCTAGGTCACTAATTCGTTCTGCCTCACTCACCCAAGCTTTAGATTATCTAGATTAGACTGGATCTCATTGATAGCATTTTTAAGTTCCTTCTGCTAGTAGTCATTCTGTTGAGGGATGGTTGAGGGAATGTATAGAGTCCAAATTATTGACCACAACCCAAGCAAGATGCACCTGTTTTCCAGGGACCTTAGGGTTGCTGGCCTCTTGTTTTCCCAGTCTGTCTTCTGGGGGAGGGACCTGCCATGCTGTTACTCAGGCAACCCTGTTTGGGCAGAGTTGCCCTGCCCCCTGTGGTGGGGGATGGGCTCAGTGAAAACTGGTTTGGGGGGGCTTTTATTCTTTGGCAGCTTTCCACGTCTCTTAGAGAGTCAGAGCAGAAGAGACTGTTTCCTACCCTCTGCCTCAGAGCAGAGAGATTGCAGTCTGTTCTTCAGTGAGCTCTCCAGGCCACACTATCTCCATTTCTGTCTGTGCAGCTATAAACTGCAGTCCTGGATTGTGTGCCCCTCCACAGCGCTCCCAGTCCTCACCTCCAGGTCGGGGCACATCTCTGCCCTTTGTGCTTCTAAAACCGCCAGCTACCCCCAGTTCGCATGTGCCACCCAGCGCTCTGGGTTTCCCTACGGGGGCTGCCTTAAAGTCCTTTTCCCATTGGTACTGGTCTGTGAATCTGTGCCCCCTCCCTAGTGCGGGAGGCTGTCGCTCACCGGCGGTGTAGGATCCCTACCACCAGGCTCCCTCCCGCTGCCATTTATCCTTTGATATCTGCCTGCAGAATCACAGCTCCCTGCTTTGTACCTTGAAACCAACCACCTGTGATATTCTGTTTGTGGAGATCCAGATCTATCTTCTTACATCTCAGGCTGATTTTGTGGGTGTTCAGAATGGTCTGAATTCTGAATTCCAGGGACCGGTTGGAATAGGGTCCCCTACTCCTCTGCCATCTTTTCCCTGTGGTCCTATCTCTTGAAGAACCAGAGCCATTTGACATGTAGAGTTTCTCATAGTCTGGAATGTGCTGATTGCATACTCATGGTGCAGATCATTATATTGCTGTATTCTCTGAGTTTCCTGAAAATTGGTAGTTTGTTTCAGAATACAAATCAGATTCGGGTTAGATCCCTTTGGCAAGACCATAAGAGGCCCCAAATATCTGATTTGCTTTCTTTTTTGTTGACATTAGCACTCTTACACTTAATGACTGAATTAATTAACTAGGAATTGCAAAATGGTAATAGTCTATTTATTTATTTATTTTTTTATTCTTATGTTAATCCCCATACATTACATCATTAGTTTTAGATGAAGTGTTCCATGATTCATTGTTTGTGCATAACACCCAGGGCTCCATGCAGAATGTGCCCTCCTCAATACCCACCACCAGGCTAACCCATCCTCCCACCCCCCTCCCCTCTAGAACCCTGTTTGTTTTTCAGAGTCCATCGTCTCTCATGGTTCGTCTATCCCTCCGATTTCCCCCGCTTCATTCTTCCCCTCCCGCTACCTTCTTCTTCTTCTTTTTTTTTCCTTAACATATATTGCATTATTTGTTTCAGAGGTACCTATCTGAGATTCAACAGTCTTGCACAATTCACAGCGCTTACCAGAGCACATACCCTCCCTAGTGTCTATCACCCAGTCACCCATCCCTCCCACCCCACCCCCCACTCCAGCAACCCTCAGTTTGTTTCCTGCAATTAAGAATTCCTCATATCAGTGAGATCATATGATACATGTCTTTCTCTGTTTGACTTATTTCACTCAACATAATACCCTCCAGTTCCATCCACGTCGTTGCAAATGGCAAGATCTCATTCCTTTTGATGGCTGCATAATATTCCATTGTATATATATATAGCAAAATGGTAATAGTCTAATTCTATCTTTTCTTATGTATTAGATGGAATAGTATATATACTACCCCCTAGTCATCTATTATTTGGTGACCCAGTTGTAGGAACATATAGGAACAGCAGGATAAATCCTTGATTCTTTATCTTTATGTACCAGTTTTCATGATAGTTAATTGGTCCTCTGTCATCATCCAAAGGTGACCAATTTATTTTTTTATTTTTGAGTAATAATGAACTTACAGATTTAAGCATATTTTATAGGTTTCAGTATATTGCAGTTGTCATTATTGAAGCTCAAATTGTTTTACCTTTGGTGGGAGCTTCTTCAGATTGGTTCTTCAGACTGATTAGCTCCTTGCTACTTAATATAAGATTCATCTTATACTTTTCCTCTGGAATCACTCATTTCTGTAAGAAGCTCTGGTTTCTCTTAGTGAGAAATGGCATTTCAAGACCAAAATTTGAGCACTAGAGATGTTCATTATTACTGGATTGATACTGTTTCTAAGCCTTTTCAGTGGACAGAGCTAGGAAAAATAAGGATGAAAATGACTCATGAGTTCATATTGATATTTCTAATTCAAATTCACAACAACAGAGCCTATGTATCTCCTTTCTTCCACACTAAGAATTTTCTTTCTTGAGAGCACAAGACATAATAGAATTAGAATATTCCAACATTATTCATTTCTTTTATTCTCTGTTATACACACAATACACAATAGCTTTGGAGTAACAGTACTAATACTACCACTGATTACTGAGAACATTAATTTTTTTGCATATATACTTCTTGTTCTCTTCCCATTTTTAAAATAGATGTACTATTCTACATTGTCATAATTATAACTATTACATTTGATTACTTTTCCTTTCCTAATCCTCAGTCTTAGTTTTATAGCTAATAATATGTTTAATGCTTATCACCAGTCCTTATGTCTGTGTCTCTTTAGTAATTTTGTTTGTTTGAAGCTTATGCTCTAGGAGATTCATCACTGAATTCCCATATGTTGATGTTTGTCTGTGTCTTTTGTACTTGAAAGTCAGTTTTACTGGGTATAAAATAATTGGATTACACTTTGTATCTTTGAGGATTTTAAAATATTACTCCATTTCTTATGTCATAAAGCATTGCTGTGAAAAAGTCTGATGATCATTTAATTTTCACATTCTTCTAGATGCTCCCAATATTTTTTTTCCTGTTAAAGCCTAATAATTTAAATAAAATAAGTCTTGGTGTTGGTCCTTCTGGGTATTTTTAGGTAGGTGGTATGTTCTTTTTAGCAGGTACTTTTTTTTTTTTTTTAATTGAGACCAAATCATTTTAGTATTTGTACTCTTCAGGAACTTGTATGGTTGGTATATGGCTCTTTGTCTTTCTTCAGTGGACTTTTTAAATCTCTTTTTTTAAATTTAAAATATTTTCCCCTTCCCCCTTCTATTTCTTCCAAGGTATTGTTATATTTATATCTCTTTGTTTTCATTCTAGTTTAGTTTTCATTACTGAAGTGATTTCTTCTCCTTTAATTTTCTTTTTTCCTGAGAATTGTATCTTCAGTTCTCAGTTTTTTTAATTCTGATGTCTGTTGTTCTTTTATGTGTTATATCACTTTTCTTAATGTCTTTAGCTTATTTTGAAATAGTAGGTCGAAGTTTTGATCTATTTGGTGGACACATTTTCCTGAGTGCTTTCATTGTCTGTAGGGATTTATTCTGCTTTTTTTTCTTATAATAAATTTGTGTGGGATTTGACCTTGATACTTTTCTGTTGGTCATTTTTATGTTGAATTAGGTTTCTTGAACTTTTAGGGTAATTCAGGAAAGATGTTCTGACTTCATAGAGCTCCTGCTTCTGTTGTTTTTATAGTGTTCAAAAGATGAGGACCATACTGTTCTCGGATTTTCTGTGTCTCTTTCCCCTTAACCCAGTTTGGTCTGAACTCTCTGTACTGCTCAGTTTTGATTCTATACCAGTGTTTTCTTCACATGGGGCTTGTTCTGGGAGACAGCTTGGGTGGACCTGTTTTGAAAGTTCATGGGGACTAAATTGCTTCAACCCCTTTGGAGCTTTTTACTATGGACCCTTTGTCTCAGCTGGTATTGGAGAATGTCAGAGTTTCTCCCAGTTTCAGCTGTTGTTATTGTTTCCAAATTGGCCTGTTGTGCTTTCTAGTGATTAGCCATTTGCTATTTTGGAGTTGTGTTGTTTTTAGGTCCATTAGTTGCTACCTTGTTGCCGCCTTCTTCCTTCCAAAAAGTATAGGTCTTGTGGGTATTGGTGAATTGTCTCTGCCCATTTGCCTTTTGGGGTTTGAAGGGATACCTTGTCAAATAATTTTATTTCAAGTGTGTTGTGGATGGGATTTTGGTTTTGCTTTCTAGTTGCCCTGTTTTTATGATGGGATTTGAAGAGATCAAAGTCTGTGCGGCCAGTGCTGCCACCATCTTCCCTAAACCCTTGCCTTTAGTTTCGATGTCCCTTGTATGCTACCACTCTGCCGCCTGCTTGATCTGATCTCCTTTCTTCCTTTCTCAGGAGTAACCATTATTCTTAATTTTGTGCTTATCCACTCCTTTACTTTTCTGTGTAGTTTTAGCATATGCTTATATCCCTAAACAATATAGTTTCTGAAGTATTATATATGGCATCATGTGTATGTATTTTTCTGTGACTTGCTGTTTTTGGTCAGTCTGTGTTCTTGAGATTCAGTCTTACTGTGTATGGTTGTAATTTATTAATTTTCCCTTACAGCATACTAGAATTAATTGTCATAGTTTATTCATCCATTCTTCTGTTGACAGAGTTGTTTCTAGTTTTTTCTGTTACAAACAGTGTTGTTAAGAACATTCTTGTATATACTTAAACTGGTGTACACGAGCAAGATTTTCTCTTGGTATTTGGTTAAGAGTAGATTTATTGAGTTACAGAGAAAGTGATTTTTAAACTATACTACATAATGGCCAAATCATTTCTCAAAGTGGTTAACTAATTTCCATTTCCATTGTATTACACCCAAACTAAAAACTGGACTTTACCAATAACTTACATATATTTCTTTTCCCCTGCCCCATTTCTCTGCACTTTTCCTACAGATAACTTCTTTACTGTTTGTGTTTATCTTACCTTTCGAAAAAAAAGAAGGCATAATAATATATATGAATATCTACACAGTAAGTTTTTAGTTTTACTTGTTTTGGGCCCTATTTTAAAATGGAGTATTACACTGTATATAGATCTCTGGGATGTGTCTTTTTTAAATTTTATTTATTTGAGAGAGAGAATGAGCAGGGTGGGGGGTGCAGGGGCAGAGTTAGAGGGAGAAGCAGACTCCCCGCTGAGCAGGGAGTCCGATGCGGGGCTTGATCCCAGTACCCTGGGATCATGATCTGAGCCAAAGGCACTTACCCTGCTGAGCTACCCAGGCACCCCTGGGACTTGTTTTTTTTCACTCAACATTATATTAGTAAGAGTCACCTGTGTCTTTGTATATGGTTGTAGTACATTCCTTCTCATGCTCTATAATTTATTAATATCTATATTTTATTTATTGTGCTGATCATTATTATTGGTTACAAAACAATAATAATAGCAACCACTGGTAGAGTATTCACTATGTCCTAGGCATTTTTTTGTGTTTTATATGTATTATCTCCCTTAAACCTTACAAGAACTATGTGAGGTAGGTACTGTTTTATTCTCATTTAGCAGATGATGTAACTGAGCAAGATGGGTTAAGTAACTTGCCCAAGGTATCACAGATATCTAGTAGTTGGGGCCAGGATTCAAATCTAGACTGTCTTTAGTCGGCTCTTATGCACTGTGTTGTTTTGGATTCTGGAAATATAGACAATATTTCTGTCCTCTCAGACCCTTAAATACAAAAAATGATACTTGTTTAAAGACCCAGTATATTTTACTGTTTTATTTTTAAGGTTTTAATGTTGAGAAAAAATTTGTAATCTTTGCTTTATTTGATTTTAATTTGAGAGATAAAATTATGTTTGGAATGTACTTCAAACTCTAGCAAGCTAAACTACGGGATTCTGTGAATGCACTTACTGAAAGGCCATTTTTATTTAGTACACTAGCTCATAGTGCTCACATGTGGATATTAGCACCATCTACTGGCAACGGGAAACAATAGCTTGGTGTGTATATAGTATTGTTTGGAGGACAGTGTTTATACCTTCATAGTTTTTTTCTTTTTGAAAACTGTTCCTGGGGAAATTAATATTTTTAAATTTTTCTATGTAGTGGGTTTTGTGCCCCAGTTTGGTTTCCTTAAACTTCCAAGTATCAGCTATTAAATATTGCACATTGGCATAATCAAGACTATTGCTTTGAGGAAAAATACCAGAAAGGGTATAGTTTTACAGGTCTGTCATCCTCCAGCAGTCTTTTTCAAAGCATACATAAAATACATAAACTTATTAATTTGTTAGAGTAGTAAGAGCAAAGCTGTCATATTGGACCAATATGAACTGTATTTAATTTGTCATTCTGTTTTGGCTTAGTTAAGTAATACTGTCTTTTGTAGTCAGAGGAGTAGAATTAATAATAGAGTGAAAACAAGGGTTCTCTGACTAACGTGGGAAGCTTCTCTGCTCAGCTCTTGGTATTAACCTAAATTCTACTTTCATCTTTTCTACTTAAACTGGTTTAGCTTTCATTTGTCAGTGGCCTGGTATCTTGTTTGTATCCTATTTTAGACTAACTTCTATTATTTTGAACTATTCTTTGCTATTTTTTTCTCTCTTTTAACTTATGTGACTTAAAAATGTATGAGAAATCATTTGCCTTCTCATTCTATTTCTTGGCTGATATATTCCATTTCTTCTTTTCCAATATGTTTTTTTTTTTTTTTAAGCTTTTATTTATTTATTTGACAGAGAGAGACACAGCAAGAGAGGGAGCACAAGCAGGGGGGAGTGGGAGAGGGAGAAGCAGGCCTCCTGCCAAGCAGGGAGCCGGACGCGGGGATCCATCCCAGGACCCCAGGATCATGACCCGAGCCGAAGGCAGACGCTTAACAACTGAGCCACCCAGCCGCCCCTCCAATATGTTTTCTTAAAGACACTTTACAAGTTAAAGTGGCCCTAGATGTGACGTTAGTAAGAGGTGAAATATAATCTTTATAAAAGGAGGGACATGGTGATTGCTTAATGAGTGTTGGTTGAGTGATTCATTAAGGGAATTTTTTTTTTTTTTTTAAAGATTTTATTTATTTATTTGAGAGAGAGAGAGAGAGACAGTGAGAGAGGGAACACAAGCAGGGGGGAGAGGGAGAAGCAGGCTTCCCGCGGAGCAGGGAGCCCGATGTGGGGCTCGATCCCAGGACCCTGGGACCATGACCTGAGCCGAAGGCAGACGCTTAACGACTGAGCCACCCAGGCGCCCCCATTAAGGGAATTTTAAAAAGCTAGCTTACATTATAGAGCAAGAATGGCTGTTTAGGGAACCATTGGTCTGATATGTTTACTTGTGAATCTACTGAGAACAATAAACAATTGTTTTTTTTGCCCTGTGGCTATTTAACACTTGAAATGAGAGCTGCTTTCTGTTTAAAATGTTAGCTTAGGGGCACCTGGGTGGCTCAGTTGGTTAAGCGGCTGCCTTCGGCTCAGGTCATGATCCTAGGGTCCTGGGATCGAGTCCCGCATCAGGCTCCCTGCTCAGCAGAGAGCCTGCTTCTCTCTCTCTCTCTCTGCCTTCCTCTCTACCTACTTGTGCTCTCTATCTCTCTGTCAAATAAATAAATAAAAATAAATTATTAAAATGTTAGCTTATTGTAGGTATACTTTAGCAATATCTGATTAAATAAAATAAAGACGTTTATTTAAAAATAGCAATAAACAGATTTTAGACCATATGCCATAATGTCACATAGTTGAATTTAGAAAGTCCAAGTTGCTGGGGCGCCTGGGTGGCTTAGTCGTTTAAGCATCTGTCTTCGGCTCAGGTCATGATCCCAGGGTCCTGGGATTGAGCCCCACATCAGGCTCCCTGCTCAGCGGGAAGCCTGCTTCTTTCTCTCCCACTCCCCCTGCTTGTGTTCCCTCTCTCGCTGTGTCTCTCTGTCAAATACATAAATAAAATCTTAAAAAATAAATAGTCCCGAGTTGCTAATAGTTTAGGTTTTTAACTAATGTTAAAGATAGTCTTGGCGTAGAGAATGAAAATGGGATCATAATACTGTATTCTTTTAGATTTTGTTGTTTTTTTGAGTATTTTACTTTTTTAAGATTTTATTTATTTGACAGAGAAAGACACAGCGAGAGAGGGAACAAAAGCAGGGGAAGTGGGAGAGGGAGAAGCAGGCTTCCCACGGAGCAGGGAGCCTGATGCAGGGCTTGAACCCAGGACCCTGGGATCATGACTCGAGCTGAAGGCAGACGCTTAATGACTGAGCCACCCAGGCGCCCCGAGTATTTTACTTTTGAGCACTTATTACTGCTAAAGGGAAACCTCATTCCCCTTTCTTAATCTGATCTGTGGTGGATACCGAAGTATTTTTATTATATTTAAAAATATTTTTAAAAATTGCTTATTTTAAGTGTAACTTTTCCCCCCAATCCTTAATCGACTTTCTTATTCTGTATTTAAAGAGAGAGGTATATAGAGGCTCTCAAAATATATGAACATGTAATACTTTTAAATGATATGAGTTGTTTTCAAAATGCTTTTTATTACTCTCAGATAATTTATTCCGTTCTCTCAAACTCTTTATCAGCTGATCCTTTGATTTGATATATTTGTCTCTTCATTAACTGCTAATAATTATTTAATTCAGAGCTACTTTTCATCATGCTGAGTTTTAGGTGAGGGGATAACAAAATGAATGATTACTGCCATCTAAGGACTATTATAATTTATTATGAGCTTTACATTCTTTATATGTTATAGAGAAAAATATGTAAAGAGATCTGTTGAGGCATAAGAATTGATTGTTTTAGTTGTACAGAGCCATCAAAATTTAGTCTGAACTGAGAATATTAAAATGAAACTCCCAAAGTGAGATGTACATGGTAGTATTTGAGTGGGACTTTGAAGAATAGGAAGGAATTGGTGAGTGGAGATGAAGAAAGGGTGCTTCAGCCTGAACAAACCATTGCATCTTGCACTGGATCTCTGAAGTAGTATTTTAACAAATTTCATATTGCATGAATACTTTTGGGAATTCTGACTTTATGAATCATGAATTGCAGTTCTTTTGGAAGACCATATAATACTTCTTTTATGTGGTGTATTCTATATCGCTACATTAGAAAGAAGATTATGTTCTGTTTAAGCATGAAATTGTCTGCCGGAGTATTTTAGAAATGGGAGGAAAAAAAAAAACTAGTGTGTTTTCCAGTTAATGCTATTGGTAAACTGTTTGAACAGGTGCTTAGAAAAAATAAAGCTTCAAAAAATAATTTACCCGAGGAGGAGTGAGTTATTCTTAAACTAGTATCACAATTTAATTAGAGAACAATTTTCATATTCTTTTACCTGTATGTAAAAATATTTTTCCTCAACACAAATCTGTCTCCTTGAGAGTTGTGATCTTTTTTTGTATAGGTCCTAGTTTCTGTGCTGCACAAAAGGGCACAGGTAAAGATGTTAATAGGGTTGAAGCCCTTTTCAGCTACTGAGGACTCTTCTCTAATTCCTTTTCCCAGAGGACAAACACACTCCAGTTAGAGAAGTCCCTATCCTAGAAGTGATTATACATTTGCCTTATTGAGTTAGTGGATTCAGCACTTACCTTCTAGAAGAGTATAGGCACAAATTAGGAACTCAGTAAACACTTTCCTCATATATAGAGTATTCAGAAGTCCAAACAAGATGAAATTCCCCTTTGATCATGTCTTTTGGGCAGGTTATTATATATGCCTCCTGTGATTTAGAAAAATTAACTACCCAATCTCTGGTCTTCTTGAAGTCAAATTCTTGGTTTATATGGATAATTCAGTTTGTTGTGCTTTGCCAAATTGTTTTTGCCAATATGCTGGGTTTTTATTTCTTTTTATTGCTGTTCTTGTGATTTGTTTAAAAATCTAAGCTAACTCAACTAAATTGAGTGTATATTAAATATTCATTAAATAATTTATATTAACACACATTATACTTAATATATTTAACATTTTATAAAATATTAAGATATTTTTATTATAAATATACTTTATATGTTAAAATATTTAAATTTTAATTTCAGGTATATTATATTTTTTTGCCCATGTGACCTAGTTTCCCAGGGCTATTCTTTCCTACCTGTTCAACTCTTGGCTGCGGGAATGAAAGAAGTGACCAGAACTTGGAAAATAGTAGGTGGAGTCACACATGCTAATAGCTATTACAAAAATGGCTGGATAGTCATGATAGCTATTGGATGGGCTCGAGGTAATATTAACGTTATGTGTTTGTAAATATTCTGTTATTGATATACAACTGCTACTGAATGTCTAGTTACATTAATGAGGATCGCATACTTCGGTAACAGTATTTTTGGAAGAAGGAAGTCTTCTCTTGGCTAGTAAAGTTAATTCATAACTAGCACTTTCACTAGTACTCGTCATCAGCCATTATTTTGAGCCTGACTGCCTTAGAGTATAAAATTCTTCTGATTGATTTGATTAGTAGCTCAGAACCAGAGGGATTCATGGTTAATTAAGGTACAGTGCCACCATAAATAAAACAAGTTAACTTAAGAAATTATATAAAAAGATTATATTAAAAATTGCTCTTTTTTGTGTTTTTTTCACCCTAGATAACTAGAAGTAGTAAATATGATTGATTATGGGTTCATCTTTACTCTATATCACTTACCTTTATTGTTGAGTTCTTTTGTATGTAGAAATTGAACAAATTTCTCTAATCTCTTGTTGTATTGTACTGCATCTAAAACTAGTATCAGGGAATGAAATGATAAAACAGAAATTTTTATTTTTCAGGCCTGAAATAAGCCTTTAGGAACATCTCTGTGCTTGAGGCTCCTTAACCTTAATTATGGTACCATAGACAGTTGGCAACACTGATGAAAAGGGAGGAATTACAATTGTCTCAGTACCATAAATGTACAAGAAAACTTTTTTTCTTCCTCCTCAAAGTTATATTTTGGGGATCTTCTTGGGTTGTTTCAAATATTTTTTCCATAAAATTTGGCTAAATATTCTTGTTTCATTTTATTTTTAGGTGCAGGTGGTACTGTTATCACGAATTTTGAGCAGTTGGTAAAAGGAGGTTGGAAACCAGAAGCTGATGAATGGCTGAAGATGTCCTAGTGAGTTGGTGTAAACTATACTGAGTCCAGCTTTTTATTCTTAGATCTTACCAGATTTCTAAATATGGATGCAATGGAGCTGAAAAAATAGTCATGATAATGGGAGGAGAATCAGGAGAGTTACTCTTTCAAAAAGTCTGTTCTCTCAAATGTAGTTTTTAATGTATGATTCTTTTCTCTGTGGGTTCCTCCCCTTAGAAAATAAACCAAACCAAAGCTCCTGGATTGTTAAAGAATTGTGGGAAGAGTGTTTATTTATGGAGAGAAAACTACATAGGAACACACTTCCCTGGATGTAAGTGAATCAGTTGCAGGTTCTTGGCATTTTCATTAATGACTACAACATTACTCAGATTTCAAATTCACATAGTAGTAAAATGTTAAGCTTATGGGAACAAATCAGTCCGTTATAATGCCTTGTTGCTTTAAAAATGAGAGTTGAGCTTAATTACACATAAAAATAAGAGAAGAGTAGAGGAAATAAACCACTCTATGATTGTAGGGTGCAGACTACCTTTTGCATCCACTTAAGAGAATCTGATCATTAAATGTTATCTAAAGACACTTACTTAAATAAGTTCACAGATGTATCCCTGATGCTCCTGAGAATGAAATAGAGAGATGTAGTTACTATTTCCACAGTTCAAGAAGGAAAAGACTTAAGGAATAGTGGCCATAGTAAGCAAGCTGAGGAAAGACTCCATGTGAAAATAAACTCATTAGAATAGGTTAAAAATGAAGTTGAGAAGCATTCTATATGATGAAGTGTATGTTTGTGTGAAGCAACAAATTCTAGGATATTTAACTTGGAAAGTACCCCTTAAAGTGTGAATGAGGTAGTTTAGGAATAGAACAAACTAGGTTTTGATTGATAAGTTATAAATAAGGCATTAATGAGATTCAAGGGAAATTTTTCTCATTTTGAGCATATGCCTTGAAATGTCTTTCATAAAACATTTCTTGGGCTGTTATAACCAAAATCAAATTGTTTCTCCTTTGTTCAAAACCTTGGAATGACTCCCAGATGGTCTGTAAACCCTCCAAGATCTGCCTTACTTCCACACCCTATTTGCTTTGACTTCATTTCTTACTATTCTCTCTTTTGCTTGTATCCTTGAACAAATCTACCAAGTAGTAGACACTCAATAAATATTAAATGAATGAAAGAATTATCAGTTGGTCAGATGAGATTGATCACTGGTTCATTATGATATTTTGTGTATGTGTGTATATACAGAAATTTTCATTTATCTCTTACCAAATACTTTTGCATAGTAGAGAAAGCCTATGTGGTCTTAGAGAATACATATATTGTCATAAACACAATGTTGGTAGAACTATGAATGTTAGAGGTGCCGGTGAGGGCTCAGAAGAAAATGAGGAGCATGATACTGGCAATTGGAGATGTGATATAGTTATATAGTGGGAGAAAACTTAGTTGAGTTGTGTGCTACGGTTATGTGGAAAGCATAATTTGTGAGCAGTGAACTTGGGTATTAGCTGAGGAGATTTTAAAGCAGTGTTAAAGGTCTGGACTTGTTTCTCCTTGCTGCTTTTAGTAAAGTGAGAGAGGAAAAGTTGAATTGAGGGAATAACTGCTGGACAAAGAAACCAAGATGATGATTTGGAAAATTCTCAGCCTATCCAGATTGCAAAAGATGATTAAATTAGGAGATACATTTTTAGGAAACTCTGTTGTGGAGACTTTCTAAGTCTTACTCTAAAGGTAAGGATTAAAGGTAAAGGGTGCGGCTGGAAAACTTTTGCTAGTGTTAAAGAAATAAGGTGTGTGACTCATGGATCCATTCAGCCATCACAGCACAAGCCAGGAATAGACATGAGATTATCCAGAAAAGATATGTGGAGGACCATCTTAACTAATGTCATGGATCCCTGTGTCGTATGCTGGAGACCCACAAGGTTTTTGAAAATGTTCTATCAGTAGAAACACTGCCAGCTTGCACTAAAAGGGACAGAGAGAAGGTGAAATAAAAGGAGGCTGTCAGACTCCCAGAAATCTATAGGCAGGAAACAGGCTGATAAAACTGCTCAGCTGCAAACATGTGTTACCCTTCAAAGAAAAGGAAAAATGGATTTTGGTCTGAAGCCATGGGCCTAGAGGTCTGAGGCCAGGCCCACAGGTTGGAGTCCAGGTGCAAAGGCCAGAGCCATGAGTGCAGAAGCTGGAGCTGTGGACTCAGAGCCTAATGTCACAGAGGATTATTCCCAAGCCTTGAAACCTTGAAACCTAATGGAATTTGCCCTGCTGGATTTAGAAATCGCATAGGACCAGTGACCTCTTTCTTCCTTTCCTTTTGTTTTCTCCCTTTTGGAATGAAGTGTCTCTATTACCATATACCTATTCTACTATTGTATTTTGGATGCAGATAAGCTCATTTTCTAATTTCATAGGAAACTAATATAAGAATATTCTCTAAATGCATCCTGATCTTCCAAACCAGTCTCATTGACTAAATCTCAGCCCTTCAATTCCCTGTCCCATTTTATTGTCTGCAGAATCCTTGCTTTTCAGATTCAGTGCCTCTGAATTTATGCTCTAAGGGAATGCAATCCCTTAGAGCATATGCTAAGAAGAATCCATGATGAGGTACTGTGGTACAGAACCCAAACTGTTAGAAACCAAGAATAGCAAAATGAGGTTAAGATAAACCTAATTCCTGGGGCGCCTGTGTGGCTCAGTTGGTTAAGCGACTGCCTTCGGCTCAGGTCATGATCCCGGGGTCCTGGGATCGGGTCCTGTGTTGGGCTCCCTACTTGGCGGGAAGCCTGCTTCTCCCTCTCCCACTCCCCCAGCTTGTGTTCCCTCTCTCGCTGTCTCTCTCTCTGTCAAATAAATAAATAAAATCTTAAGGAAAAAAAAAAAGATAAACCTAATTCCTTTTTCTTTTGATCTCATCCTTTAAAAATGTCAATTTGGTGTACATTTTATAATACAGTTGTATGTATATGTAACTTATAAATTAATTGATAAACACATATTAGTGTCTTAAAACACTTTTTTCTTTTTGAGTACCAATAAAGATTCACAGTTAAAAAGTTTTAGAGACCACTGTTCCAAAACACGAGTGCTGCCCAGTCAGCTGTTACGCAAGGTCTAAACCCCTGGTGCCCAAACCTAATCCTGTTTTGAACTCAGTCCTCAGCTTATAATAAATAAATAGGTAGGGCGCCTGGGTGGCTCAGTTGGTTAAGCGACTGCCTTCGGCTCAGGTCATGGTCCTGGAGTCCCTGGATCGAGTCCCGCATCGGGGTCCCTGCTCGGCAGGGAGTCTGCTTCTCCCTCTTCCGCTCCCCCTCTTGTGCTCTCTCTCTCTCTCTCACTCTCTCTCTCAAATAAATAAATAAATAAAATCTTTAAAAAAAAATAAATAGGTAATTTTTCATGAAATGAAATTTGTTATATTTTGCAGTGTGGCATTCTAAGAGTTTATCATTTATCTTTCTGCAGTTGTAAGCACAAAGCTAGATAATGGTCTGTTACTAAGATATACTTTAAATATGTGGCAAATATATAATATGAAAGTAATGCTTCTTTTTGTAGATTACCATCTTACTGTAGATGTTAAAATTTCAGCCTTAATTTGTTAAGATACTAGCAAACACTAATATTCTGTGTTGGGCTTAGCAAAGTAATGTGCTGGATCTGGCTCCTACTGTTAATGGGAGCTGATTGTGCACATCTGTCTCTTCTCTGTTCTGCATAGCACCCTGAAATTTACTGTGATGGGAGTATTTACACCATGGAAATGGGAAAATACTATAAATCAGGGCTTTCTTTTCCTTTTCCCCCCTGACTGAAGGAGCTTGTTTTGTCCTATAATGACTAATCTTTTTCCAAGTCATACTGTGGAACATGGGACTTTCAAATCTTTGTGAAAAAGTATTATATGGTCAGATGTGTTTCAGAAATACTGTATATAGAAATGAACTTTATCAGAGAGTCACAATATATGTATGAACATTCTAAGATCTCTGGTATTTTATCAGAGTGAAATTACACTTTATATAACTTAGCACTTCTAAAACTTTATGTTTACATTAACTTATTTTTGTCTATTAATAACTCATTAAATTAATATTTTCCAGAGTATTCTTTGAGAAATATAGAGATGGATCATGTTTATTGCTTACTGACTTAAAATGTGTTTTATTTTCAGCCCTGCCAAGGTAACCCTCCTGGGGTCAGTTATCTTCACTTTCCAGCACACGAAGCATCTGGCAGTATCAAGGCATAACCTTATGTTCCTTTATACCATGTTTCTTGTGGCCACAAAGGTAAGAATTCAAAGTAGCTGTAAATCAGTATTATAAATTCTGTATGATCAGAGTTCTGCATACTTGGCAGGTAACAGGAACATTTATTTTTTATTCTTATTACAGTCTAAAAAGGTAAATTTTGGGATTGTTTATTCAGCACATCCATGACTTTCTGAAACAGAGCTCTTGTTTGATTCCTCATTTGACTTATTTCGAGGCTATCAGGAAAGATTTACAGATAGTCTAATAGTATATCAGACGCCAGAGAGTAGTGGAAATAGCTATAGCTGATCAGAGACTGCAGACAGTGTTGTCTCATTTGTAAAATTAGGTACTTGTGGTAGGTGTTCTCTGAGGTTCCTTTAAGCTTTAACATTACAAAATTTTTCTAGTAGGTCATACTTGTGCTTAGTCTCTTGTATTATAATTGCCTCGTTGGAAGCTTTATTGTATCTTGAAGATAGGAGATAGTGTGGTGTAAGATCACAGGTTTTGTCGACAGGCAGTCTTAAGTGCAAATCCTAGCTTTGCTATTTAATTCCTGAGTAGGCAAGTCACTTAATGTCTCTGAATCCTGATTTCCTCGTCTTCATTGTGTGATTGTTGGAAGGATTTGGGGATGGTGCATATCCTTCTATCACTGTGACACATCTTACGAATTTTATTTGGACCACGAGGCTAATTCTGATTATTGTTTTTTTTTTTTTTTAAAGATTTTATTTATTTATTTGAGAGAGAGAGAATGAGAGACAGAGAGCATGAGAGGGAGGAGGGTCAGAGGGAGAAGCAGACTCCCTGCTGAGCAGGGAGCCCGATGTGGGACTCGATCCCGGGACTCCAGGATCATGACCTGAGCCGAAGGCAGTCGTTTAACCAACTGAACCACCCAGGCGCCCTGATTATTGTTATTCTTAACCATTATTAGATATTGTTCCCTATTCAAAAGTAGACAGTTGGTTTTAAAATAAGATTATTATTTAAGTGTAGAGGAATTGTATAGCTAATTCTGTCTTAGCCTAGGTATTTTTGGTTAAAAACTTACCTATGAAATTCTTAAAAGGAAAACCATATATATTATATAAATTTATATCTTAGAAAGAGCCAAGTTGCTATAGGGATCATTTACTTTTGTTTCAGTAGTCTCTGTAGTGGAGCTGATCTGTGGCTGTAATTCAAGTACTTCAGGTATCTGAGGCAGTCTCTTCATATGTGTCCTTATCTTCCAGTCCTCACATTTTGAGCTGTATATATTTTTTTGTAACAGCTTATTGAGATATATGTTACATACCATACAATTCATCCATTTAAGTGTACATTTCAGTGTTTTGTTTTGTTTTTGTGTAGTCATAGAATTGTGCGGCTGTCACCATAATCAATATTAAAACATTTTCAGTACTCCAAAAAAAATTATCATGCCCATTAGCAGTCTTCACATTTTTCCTCAGGCCCTCCAACTGTAGGCAACCACTGTTCTATTCTCTAGTGTTTTTGTCTCTATAAATTTGCCTATTCTGACATTTCATGTAATTGGTATCATAAATATGTGGCCTTGTGACTTGTTTCTTTATTTAGTGTAATGTTTTTGAGGTTCATCCATGTTGTAGTATGTATCAGTATATTATTCCTTTTTTATTGCCAAATAATAGTCCATCATATGGATATACCACATTTTGTTTATCCATCATTTGATGGGTATTTGGGTTTTATTTTTTGGTTAGTAGGAATAATGAGCTATGAGCATTATTGTACTTTTTTGGTGTGGATATGTATTTCATTTCTTTGGGGTATGTCATATAGAAATGGACTAGATAATACAGTAATTCTGTGTTTAGCCTTTGGGGAACTAATAGACTGTTCTCCATGGTGGTTTCATCATTTTACATTCCCACCAGCAGTGTATGAAAATTCTCATTTCTCATACCATCATCACTGCTTGTCTTTTTTATTAGAGCCATCCCAGTGGGTGTGAAGTGGTATCTTATTGTGATTTTTATTTAGATTTCCCTGATGACTGATGATGTTTAGCAGCTTTTCATGTGCTTGTTTGTAGATCTTCTTTGGAAAAAATGTCTCTTTAGATCACTTGCCCATTTTTAATTGTTTCATTTGTCTCTTTAATGTTGAGTTGTAAGAATTCCTCATATATCTGATTTGCAGATATTTTTTCCCATTCTGTGGATTGTCTTTCACTTTCTTGGTAACGTTTTTAGAAGCACTGATTTCTAAAATTTTGATGAAGTCCAATTTACCTATTTTCTCTTTTGTTGTATATGCTTTTGGTGTCATATCTAAGAAACTATTGCTGAATCTAAGGTTAAAATTAGATTACCTCTATGTTTTCTTGTACTAGTTTTATAATTTTAGCTCTAATATTTAGCTCTATGATCTATTTTGAGTTAATTTTTGGGTATGGTATGAGGAAGGATTCAGTTCAACTTCATTCTTTTACATTCTGTGGATATGTATTTTTACATTCTTGTAGATTCTGTGGATATCTAGTCATTAGTATTATGTATTGAAAAGACTATTCTTTCCCTCATTGAATTGTCTTGGCAACCTTGCTGAAAATCAGCTGTAAATGTGAGGATATTATCATTCTGCTAGTACCACACTGTCTTAATTATTTCAGCTTTGTAGTTAGTTTTGAAATTGAGAAGTGCGAATCCTCTGAATTTGTCCTTTCTAAGGATTGTTTTGATCATTCTGGGTCACTTGCATTTCCATATAAATTTTAGGTTTAACTTCACAATTTCTGCAAATGAGGCCAGCTCATATTTTCTTAGAGATTGTATTGAATCTGCAAATAAGTTTGGGAGTATTATCACCCTAACACTTTTAAGGCTATCACTCTGTCAAGACAGATGTCTTTCCATTTATTAGGCCTTTTAAAATATTTTTTCATGATGTTTTCAGTGTACGAGTTGTATACTCCTTTTGTTAAATTTCTTTCTATTTCTATTTGATGAAGTAGTAAATGTAATTGCTTTTTAGTTTTATTTCCAGGTTGTACATTGTAAATATGTAGAAATAAAATTGATTTTTGATCTTGTATCCCGTAACCTTGCTAATAAACTTGTTAGCTCTAATAGGTTGTCGTGGGTTTTTTTGGTGTGGATTCCTTAGGATTTTATGTATTTAAAATCATGTCAACCTCAAATAGAGATGGTTTTACTTTTTTTTTTTTTTTAAAGACTTATTTATTTGAGAGAGAGACGCAGAGGGAAGAGGAGAGGGAGAGAGAGAGAATCCTCAAGCAGGCTCCCTGCTGAACACAGAGCCCGACGCAGGGCTTGATCCCAGAACCTTGAGTTCATGACCCGAGCCAAAATCAAGAGTTGGCCACCTAACCAACTGAGCCACCCAGGTGCCCCTACTTCTTTCTTTCCAATCTACATGTTTTCTATCTAATTTTCTTGTGCAATTGCCCTAGCTAAACAATCTAATACAGTGTTTAATAGAAATAGAACAAACATCCTTGTTTTTTTCCTGGATCTTAGGGAGAAGTCATTTAGTCTTTCACTATTAAGTATGATATTAACTGTGGCGCTTTCATTGATGCCCTTTATCAGATTGAGGAAGTTAGTTAGATCCCTTCTAGTTTGTTGAGTGTTTTCATCATGAAGGAGTGTTGGGAGATGTATAATTTCTGAGATTTTCTAACTTTAATCTTTAAAAAAAATGAACGTGTGTTGTGGGTTTATTAGTAAGAATAAGTAGGACCAGTATCTTGAATTTTTTAATTACGAGGATCAGTTTTTGTTGAAGACCTAATTAATAAAAAAGAGTTTTTCTTACAGTATTTGCTGGACATATAGTTCTTTATTATAATACCTAAACTTAAACACCATATTGCATAATAACATAGAGTATTGAACTTGTCTCATAATATTTCCCAGCATTTTCCTAATTTTCCACCAACTTCCAAATAGAATGTGCATTTTAACCCATATTTTTTGCCTAAATTCCATTTAGATTTATATTGATTTTTAAATGGCTTGTCATTTGTTTCTGAGTAGCTACTATAGTTTTTCATTTCTTAGATATGAAAAACGGATTTTTTTTATATTGACAGAATATATAGGGAAAAATTTGGCAGTAATTATTTTATTTATTTTTCTTTACTTTGCTATTTTCCTGTATTATGTATATAGTCAGGAAATGTGCATTGTCTCTGTTTTGGATAATAATCTAGTGTTTTGGCGTATACAGGGATGCTAATAAATATGATTTGTCTTTTCAAAGAGAATAACTCCCCCAAAGTAAAACAAGTACATAGAAAGCTATAATACAAGTATAAAAATTGTGAGTTCTGTAAGAGAAACAGAAAGTAAATGCCCCTACCATTGCTCAATCTGTAGTATCTCTTTTGATATCTCAACCCACTAGCAGCCACTCTGTGGTAAGCCACAGGAGGTCTCTCTCTTGACATGTGCAGGCTAGCCCTAAGCCAAGGACTTGTGGCACCATCTCAGATAGACATCTGGAGTCTCCTCCCCTGCCCCCTGTGCCTACTCAGTTTCCTCCTATTTGATACCCTGCCCTGCAGATCCAAGTCCATTTAGCTTCACTGACCTCAGTCTCTGGCACCTCAATTTCAAGTTCTAGCTTTCTGTTTGAGAAATTGTCCTGAGGCAGAAGTGAGGGTACATGTGTGAATCACTTTATCAGTTACTCTCTTCTCATGATCAGTCTTACACTCTCTGTTGTCAGTGCCCAAAAGTAGTTACCTCTTTTTTTGGTCAAGTTTATGGTTTTTATGCCTGAAGTCTAGAACTAGTTATTCTATAGTCAAGGATCTTACTTGATCAGTCTTGTCAGAGGTTTTTGTGTATTATCAATATTTTCAGAGGACCAACTTTTGGTTTTGTTGTTCCTTTCAATCATACTGTTTTACATTGCTGTGTCTCAGGTCACATGTTTTCATGTATATGCTTTTACTGTCATTCAGTTTAAATTCCTCTTTTTTTTTTCTTTTTTTTTAAGATTTAGCCATTCATTTTAGAGAGAGAGCATGCAAGTGAGTGCAGGGAGGGGCAGAGGGAGAGGGAGAGAGAAACTTCAGCAGACTCCTCGCTGAGTGGGGAGCTAGATGCAGAGCTCACTTCCAGGATCCTGAGATCATGACCTGAACCAAAACCGAGAGTCAGACGCTTAACTGACTGCATCACTCAGGCACCCCAGTTTAAATTCCTTTTAACTTAAAATGTCTTTGATAAAAAATGTTTAAGAGTGTGTTTTAAAATTTCAGACATTAAAAAAATCTTTTAAACTTTTAAAAACTTTTCTTTAACTGCATTATAGACAGTATATGTGGTCTGTTATTCTCTGGTGTTTGTTGAGACTTCATTTCTATACAAGTATTGATTAGATTTTATAATTACTTATATATATGAAAAGTAAGTATATTCTTTATTTTGGAGGCATAAGGAGTCTGCATATATCTATACATATGCTTGCTCATTATGTTTCAAGTATATTGTTACTGATTTTTCTATGTCTGATCTATTAATTTTCTTTCTTCCTGAGAGAAGTGTGTTAAACTTCTCCCTCCTTCTCTTCTTGTCTCTTTTCCTCCCTCTTATCTTCCTTTCCTTTCTTCCTTTCTTCCGTAGCCCAAGCAACTGAACATTCAGTGATGTTCAGCCCTTGTAGGGTCCTAGTTTCATTCAAGGAGGACTCACTACTTTTCCAGCTTTCACAAGTCATTTATGGTTGTTAAAATCCAAGTCTCAGAGGAAAGAAATAGGTGCTAAGACTGTTGGTATAAGGAAAAGCACATGGGCTTTGGAGTGAGAATGTGAAATCCAGGCTTCACAATTTTGAGCAAGTCATTTATGTTTCTTAACCTAGAGTTACACATACCCTAAGGGGTGTATGGCTCTTTTTTGGCACTAGCTGTACAAAGTCACATTGTAAGTGTGATGTATTATGTACCATTGGTTGATCCCAGTGTTAATTATTATAAACATTTTTAAGTTAAACAGGGATATATTATGGGATAGAATTCAAAATTCACATTTTTTTTTAAGATAAAATATGACATTTTATATTTGGCATGCCTTTGTTTTGAGCTCTGCCAAGTTCACTTTCTTTCATCAGAGATGATTTGAGAAAAGTTTGAGAAGCATGGATTATCTTTTGGCTCCTTGGTATAAGGAGTTATGGTGAAATAGTGTTATTGTGAAATAAAATACAGGGAGACTTGAGTGGTTTAGAGTGATTAAAACTGAAAAGAGGTTGTTGGACTTTGAAATGAAGAGGTATTTGGTGACCTTAGTAAAAGCAGTTTCAGTGGACTGGTAGAGAATAGAAAAATGATTATAATAGACTGAGGTAAATAAAAGAAATTGAAGACAAAGCATACAAACTATTTAAAGGGATTTGGAGAGAGTATAAATAGAAATAGCTTGGGAAAGCAGTTTGGCAACATTTGACAAAGTTGAAGAGTCACATATCTTGTGACCTGTTAATTCCTTTTCTAGGTATAACCTACAGCAAGCAGTCTCCCAGTGTGTGGTACAGAGCCCGACTTCATCAGTATCTCTTTTTAAAAATGTTTTAACAAAGTAGCATTTTTTCTTTTAGATCCCTCTAATACCCAAGCCACCGACTTACTCTTTCGTGTACTCTGATTTCTTCTTCTTATTTTTTGTGGTCTTTTATTAAGGATCTCAGATCTGAAAAATTGGACTAAAAGATCTTATACAGAAAGTTAATCTGACTGATTGATGGTACATTTTCCAGAAATACAAAGGATAACTTCAAAGGGCTGTTACATTTACAAAAAACTTAGGAACAAGCTCTTTAAAAAATTTTTAAATACCTAACTTATTAAATTTAATTTTCATACAATAAAATATACTCATTCTAAGATTACATTTTGATGAGTTTTGACAAATTTATGTATGTGCTTAATTATCATAATCAAGATATGGAATATTTCCATTACTTCAGAAAGGTCCTGTGTACTACTCCAATAAATCCCAACTATTGTTTATAGCTCCATGGTACCACTTACCCTGTTTCTGTCACTATAGAGTAATCTTTTTTCAAGTTTCATATAAATGGAATCGTAAACTATGTATCTTCTGTGTCTGGCTTCTTTTGTTCAGCATAATGTGGTTTTTTTTTTTAAGATTTTATTTTAGAGAGAGAGCACAAGCACGAGTGGGGGGAGGGGCAGAGGGACAAGCAGACTCCCCGCTGAGTGGGGAGCCCAATGTGGGGCTCGATTCCAGGACCCTGAGATCATGACCTAGCCAAAATCAAGAGTTGGCCGCTTAACCAACTGAGCCACCCAGGTGCCCCTGTTCAACGTAATGTTTTTGAGATTTACCCATGCTGTTGCATATTCCTTTTTATTGCTGAGTAGCATTATACACCCGTTTGTTTATCCAGTTATCTGTTGACAGATTTTGGATTGTTTCTAGTTTTTTATTTTTCCAATAAGGTTATTATGAATAAAGTTGCTATGAACACATGTACTTCGTGTGGACATATATTTTCATTTCTCTTGGATAAATTAGGAGTGTTTATTCTCCTGAGAGGAGGTCATATGGAAAGCATATGTTTAATGTTTAAAAAAACTGGCACACTGTTTTTCAAAATGGTTATACCCATCAACATTACTATCAGCAATGTATGAGACTTCCAATTGTTCTACATCCTTGCCAATATTTGTTATTGTCAGTCTTTAGCCATTTTCTGTATATGTAGTGGTATCTCACTGTAGGTTTTTGTTTTTTGTTTTTTTTTTGCATTTCTCTGATAAACTAGAGATTTGAGCATCTTTTCCTGTGCTTATTGGCTATTTATATTATTGTTAAGCAGTGTTTGTTCCAATCTTTGCCCATTTTTGAAAATTGGATGGTTTGTCTTCTTACTGAGTTGTAACAGTTTTCTGCATATTCAGGATACCAATCCTTTGTGAGATATATGAATTGCAAATGTTTTTCTCCTAGTTGGTGGCTTTCTTTTTTGTTTCGTTAGTATTGTCGTTAGAAGAGAAGTTTTTAGTTTTGATGAAGTTCAATTTATGAAATTTTCCTTTTGTGGTCCTGCTTTTTGTGTACTATGTAAGTAATCCTTCCATACCCCAGGGTTGTGAGGATTTTTCGCCTGTATTTTCCTCTTACAATTTTTGCCTTTATATTTAGGTATGTGATCCATTTCAAATTAAGTTTTATGATTGGCATAAAATAAGGGTCAGATTTATTTTTTCCATATGAACACGAGTTTGTTCCAGCACTATTTGTTGAAAAGACTGTCTTTTCCTTCATTGAATTATATTGGCACCTTTGTTGAATATCAGTTGCCCTTATATGTATGGATCTATTTCTGGACTGTGTTCTGTTCCGTTGATTTATATGTCTATCTTTAACCAATACCAAATTGTTTTATGTAACTGTAATTTTATAATGAGTCTTGAAATCAAATAGTGTAAGTACTTCAAATTTATTCTTTCTCAAGATTTCTTTGGATGTTTTAGGTGTTTTACATTTTCATATAAGTGTTAAGATTAGGATGTCACTTTCTACAAAAAAACCCCAACACGGCTTCTAGGATTGTGATTGAGATTGTGTGTGTTCATAGATCCATTTGGGAGAAATAATATCTTAAAAATATTGAACCTGCCAATCTATCAATATGATATATTTCTCTATTTAGGTCTTCTTAAATTTTTGTGTTTTCATTGTTTTACATATATTTTGTTAAATTTAAATTTATCCTGAAGTAGTTCATATTTTTGGATGCCTTTATAAATAGCAATTTAAAAATTTTCAATTCTATAGTTTACATTGCTTGTATGTAGATATATAGTTGATTCTTGCATGTTTTTCTTGTTTTCTATGACCCTTCTAAATTTACTTATTCTGGTATATTTTGTGTAGATTTCTTAGCATTGTCTACATATACAATCTTGTCTATAATTTTTTATTGTTTCTTTTTTAATATGGATGCTGTTTATTTCTTTTTATTGCCTTATTGTTCTGGCTAGAACCTCTAGTACAACGGTGAATAGAAATGGTGAGTGAGAGTGGACATCTTTGTCTTGTTCCTAACCTTAGTGGGAAAACATTCATCATACATTAAGTATGATGTGAGCTGTAAGTTCTTATCAGTATACTTTATCAGGTTGAGGAAATTCCCTTATATTCCTAATTTGGTGAGAATTTTTATCACAAATTGGTTTGGAATTTTGTTAAATGCTTTGTTCTGTAGTGGTTGAGGTGATCATATGGTTTTTTTCCTCCTGTATTCTGTTAGTATAGTAGATTACATTGATTTTAAAAAATGTTGTATCAACCTTTCATTTCTGTGACAAACCCCATTTGGTTATGATGTATCCTTTTTGTATATTGCTAGATTCAATTTGCTGATATTTTGAAAAGATTTTTTTCCAGTGTGTTCATGAAGGATATTGGTTTGCAGTATTCTTTGTCGTTTCCTTGTCTGGTTTTTGTATCAGCATAACACTTGGCTCATTAAATAAGTTGAGAAGTGTTTGATTCTCTATTCTCTGAAAGCATTTATGTGGGTTGATATTATTTCTTGGTTAAGTGTTTGATATAAGACTTCAGATTTTCTATTTTACTTGTATTCATTTTGGTAAATTGTATTTTTCAAGGAATTTGCCATTTTGCTTAAATTTTTTATTTTATTGGCATGAAATTTTTCATGGCAGTTCTTTGTTACTCTTTTAATGTCTGTGGAATTTGTAGTAATGTCTCCACTTTAGTTCCTGGTACTGGTCATTTGTATCTTCTCTCTCTCTCTTTAAATCCGTCCTGCTAGATGTTTATCAATGTCATTGATTTGTTGGAAAGACCCAGCCTTTAGTGTCATTGTTTTCTGTTTGATATTTCACTAATTTCAGGCCTATACTATGTCCTTCCTTGTACTTACTCTGGGCTTTCTTTATTCTTTTTCTATAAAGAAAAGTTTGATAAGTTTGACTCTATAACACTTTTTTTAAAAAGTTGCATGGACGAAAGCACCATGGACAAAGTAAAAATACAGCTGTCAAACTGTGATGGAAGTACTTGCAACATATATCACAGAGGCGTATATTTGTAATACATAACAACCTCTTAAAAATTAAGGGATACTGGGCCAAAAACCTGATAGAAAAATTAAAAGGAAGCTGTCAACAGACAATTCACACAGAGCAGATACGATGTCTTTCAAACATGTGAAAAGATGCGCAACACTTATCATTTGAGAAATATTAATTAAAATAACACTCAGATATCATTTCTCATTTATCTGGCTGGCAAAATTTAAAAAGTCTGGCTCTGTGTTCTCTCTGCAAGGCTATGGAGAATCAGACACTCTTGGAATTTTTCATTTTCAGTGTTTTTTTGGATATTCTTGCATGTTTGTTTTTCTCTTCAATTTTTTCCAGCTATTTTTTCATATTGATATGAACTTTAATAGCAATTTGCCTTAACTCCATAAAAAAACTTGTTGGTATTTTTTTATTGAGCTAGTGTTAAATTTATAAATTAACTTGAGGCAGTTATATTACATAGAGAAACAGAGTGAGACAAGAGTGAGGACAGAGCTATGAGATTGTTTAATACTTAGAGAAAGAAGATTCAGAATGGGAAACTAGAAAGAAGTTGTTAGTCAAGCAAGGGGAAAACCAAGATATGGTTTTAGGAAGGATGGACTGGGGAGTTGTGCTGAATGCTGTTGAGAGGTATATTCAGATATTATGTTATTGAAAACATGAATGAGGGACAGTGTTATTAGGCCCTTTGAGGGATACATATGGGCATATAAACTTTGAATAAGACCCAGACTCTGTCCTTAAGATGTTATGAAGAGAAATATGAGAAAGAGAAATATAAGACATGTACACTCTACTTTTAAACTTTATGAGGAGAGGGACTAGGTTTGTTTTATTTATCATTGCATCCCTGGCAGTGTGTCTAGTATTTGTGGTAGCTTTTAAATATGTATTTGTTCACTGATAAATGTCAAAAGCCTCTTTTAGAGGTCTCTCTGTATTGAATTCTTCCATACTTAATTATCTAAGACTATACTATCAGAAATGAACAATTCATTTACCCAGTTTATTGAAAAGGACATTTATAAAAATGGAAATTAAAAATTTTTAATTTATTTGACAGTCATCAGGTTAATAATTACTGATGCCTGAGTGAGTGACATCACCAATGAAGAAAGCATAGATGACCAGAAAACATGGTTGAATATGCCACTTGCCATTGGGAGATCATTCAAAGGCAAGGAGATTTTCTTTGGAGGTTGTCCAAAGGGCTTAATGGAGTAGACACATGAGTTGCCCTGCAAAGGATTGTTTGGATCTGGGGACTTAAAGACAGGAAGTATGTTCTGGGTGGAAAGAGAGTAATAATGCAAATTTTGCTTATATAGATTCTTTCAGTTGTTCATGTGAGGTGGAAACTATGTTTATTCATTGTACTCTCTTTGCTAGGCTCTGTAGAGGATCTAAAAGTACATGAAGTACCGTTTGTGCCCTTGAAGAACTTAGGTTGTATGTCACATTTTTCTGGGCATCTTTGACATGCTATAACATGAGATATTACATAAAGACTGTGGTGGAGCTTTAAAGAGTTTCTTTACCTGAATTATAGGATATTATAGGATATGTTGTAAATATCAGATTGTCTTTAGGGTTTCTACTTTCTTTTCTTTCTTTCCTTTTTAAGCAAGAGACTGAAGTCAAATGCTATTTAATTTAGGTGTTATGCTTTTTCTGTTAATAGTTTGCTAAATAAGGAGACAGTTTTATATTTTATTTGTAAAAGAATAAGGGTTCATTCCATTTGTCACCATTATATTTGTGTTACCTTACTGAATCAAGACCTGGTAAGAGGTTGAATTCACAGAAATTTGTCCTTGAACCTCATAAGTCTATCTCAGCAGTAATTTCTGATGCCAGCAATACTTCTCAGCTGAGTGATGAGTCTACTGGGAGTGGAGATTCTATTAAAACACTCGACTTTGAAAAATACTATAGTTCATGTACTCAGGAAATACTTTAGATCCTGACGGTCTTCTCTTTTAGTGTTTGTAAAAAGACATTGCTGTTTTCCTGACAGTGGACCATTGTTTTTAACTGAATTCTTTTATTTGTTATTGGCAGTCTATGAAGTCAAGCTATGATCAAGGTAATTATGCTAGTACACCTTATTGTAACTATTTATTCTAAAGAATAATTTAATATAAAGAAGTTCTTCTTAGATCTTACCCAATAATGACATAAACTTGTAGATTAACATTATATTTAGACTCTTCTTACTCTGTATTCTCTCTCCAGGTGACCACATTCATATTCATGCCTTTCCCTTTTACTTGTATGGTAATGACTTCCAAATGTGTATCTCATACTTAAATATTTGTGACCAGACCTCCATTACTGCATTTACTCTTTTACTGTTCTGTAATTACTGATTTACTCTGTCTCTGACCAGCCTGTCTCTGACCAGTCTGTAAGGACTTTCAGGGCACGGACTACATTCAACTTTTTTCTGGCAGCCAGGTGTAATGCACAAGCAGATTATTTTAATCCTGTTGATAGTTGCTTTTAGGTTTTGTTCATGCTGTTCTGTTTTGGGTTTGCCCTTTTAGAATGTGACCCTTTTGGGTCTCAGTTTAAACCTGAGGTATATGCCTAGGGAGTTCCACTTTGGCTGGCCTTGAACTCCAGCCTTCAGCTGGCTGCTGAAGTGTCTGATCAGCTTTTAGCCTTCCAACTGTTGCTCTGCTAGGTTTTTGAAATCTCTTTTGCACAGTTTTGGGTTGGTAAACTTCTCAAGAGCAAGTTATGTGTGGATCTCTGGGCTTACTTTTTTGTGATTCTCTCCTCTTTGAGTTGTATTGCCCTCAAGTCCCAGATGCTTTGGCCTTCTCACACTGCAGCCTTTGTCTCCTTAGCCCATTGGGACTTGTGTTTGCTATGAATTGATACATATCATTAAAAGAAAAAAGCCAAGTTGAATGTGGAGCTCACCTTACTCAGTTAACTTTCTCTTAGGGATCATAGCCCTATTAGGTTCAGCCTGATTTGTTATTCTCCAGTGCTTTTTAATGGTTGTTTTATGTATTTGTTTTTTTATATTGATTTTGGTGAGAGACTGGGTTTGATATAAGGCATCTTTTTTAGTCATGGCTGGCTTGGAGCCCATGTGCATGCATTTTTTAAAAAGTTTGTTATTTTGTCTATTCTTATTGAGGTCAAAGTCACAAAACAATCAACTATTTCATAGTATACAATTCTGTGACATTTTGTACATTCATAATGTGTGTGCATGCATTTTTAATTTATCTAAACGATAGTACACTGTAGCTCTTGTTCTTTGTCTCATTTTCACCTAACAGTATTTTTAAGAATTTTTCCATATTACTTTTCTATTACTATTAATAGTTGCACAGTATGCATTTCACTTACGCGTTCTTCTTGATGGACACCTATTCTGTCTCCCAACTCCTCACTACCTAGACAACATTGTAGTTAGTAAGAATTTTATTCTTGATTCCATTTTCCTCAAACAAATAGATTAGGTAGGGGCCTCTTGTGGAGTTTTGATTCCAAAAATTTCTAATTTGATTCATTATCTTAGATCTGCTAGAGGAATTGTCTTTTGGAAATTCTTGGGCTTTTTGGAACCGTTCTAGTCTTTAACATTCTCCCCTCAGATCCATTTTGGTACCAATCTAATTTTTTGAGTAATCTGATTATCTCCAAACACTGTGCGTTTGCCAGATAAAGAATTGGTAGCACTTTATATTCCACCTCTTAATGTCTTGGTGCTTTGTATATAAATATACATGTGGGAAAAATTGGATGAATTAGAGACTTTCTACTCTCCCTCCTAAGGGTAGTATTCTGCAATTTACTGAAAGTCTGTGACTTTAGATAATGATAGAATGCAGTGTATTTAGTGATTGAGCTCAAAACCTGGGTGTTCCAAACTGCTTTATTGCTTATTAGTTCTGTGACTTTGGGCAAGTTACTGAACCTATCAGTCTTGGTTCACATCTCTATGCTGAGAGTAATAGTGGTGTAATTGTTGGGTTAAATTTAAAGAGGATAAGATCATATAGAACACTTATCAAAGTTCTGCCACGTGTTAAGAGCATAGTAATGGTAGCTGTTATTGGTTGTTTGGTATAGACCATAGATGATATTTTATCTTCCTATTTCCTTTGAATACTAACTATTTTTGTGGTTATACTACTCATTTGGCACCCAAAAATATGGTAACTTGTATTATTATTATTAATGAGTTATGTTCTTTTGCTTTGGTTAAGTATAAACTTGTGGAGACCAGAGATTTTCTAGAACCTAGCTGAGTTTACTTCTTCTAAAGATTAAGGAATGCATTTTAGCTCAGAAGTAAACCCATGTGTATATAGTCAATTAATTCATGACAGAGGGGCCAAGAATATACCATGGGGGAAGGATGGTTTCTTCAATAAATGGTGCAGGGAAAACTGGAGAGCCACATGCAAAAGGATGAAACTGGACCACTATCTTACACTATACACAAAAATTAACTCAAAATGGATTGAAGAACCAAAACCATAAAATTCCTAGAAGAAAATATAGGTGGTAAGCTCCTTGACATCAGTCTTGGCTATTTTTTGGATCTGATACCTAGAGCAAAGGACATCAGAAGCAAAAATAAACAAGTGGAAGTACATTAAACTAAAAAAAACTGCATAGCAAAGAAAAAAAAACTGCACAGCAAAGGAAACTGTTAGCAATATGAAAGCAACTTACTGAATGGGAGAAAATATTAGCAAATCATATATCTGATAAGTGGGTAATATCCAGAGTACATAAAGGACTCATACAACTGAATAGCAAAAAACCGAACAACCCAATTAAAAAATGGATAGCTCTGAACAGATAATTTTCCAAAGACATACAGATGGCCAACAGGTACATGAAAAGATGCTCAGCATCACTGATAATCAGGAAATGCAAATCAAAACCACAAAGAGGTATCACCTCACACCTGTCAGAATGGCTGTTATCAAAAAGACAAGAAGTAACAAGTGTTGGTGAGGATGTGGAGAAAATAGAACCCTGTGCAGTGTTGGTGGGAATGTAAGTTGGTGCAACCGCTATGCAAAACAGTATGGAAGTTCCTCAGAAAATTTATAGAACTACCATATGATCTAGCAGTTCCACTATGGATATTTATTTGAAGAAAATGAAGACACTAATTAAAAAAGATAGATGCACCCCCATGTTCATCCAGCATTATTTACAATAGCCAGGATAATAGAAACAACGTGTCAGTTGATGGATGAACGGAGGAAGAAGATGTAATATATGTGTGTGTATGTGTATATATATATATTTATACAATGGAATATTCAATAAAAAATGAAATCTTGCCATTTGCAACAACATGGATGGATCTTGAGGACGTTATGCTAAGTGAAATAACTCAGAGAAAAGCAAATACTACATGATTTCACTTACATGTGAAATCTAAAAAACAAAACAAATGAGCAAACAAAACAAAACTTCTAAATATAAGGAATAGATTGGTGGCTGCCAGAGGTAGGGGTTTGGGGGAATGAAATGGACAAAGGGACTCAAAAGGTACAAACTTCTGGTTATAAGTCATGGGATGTAATGTGCAGCATAGTGACTATAGTTAATAATAGTGTATTGCATATTTGAAAGCTGCTAAGAGTAAATTTTAAAAGTGCTCATCACACAAAAGATTTGTAACTATATGGTGACCTATTGTGATGATCACTTTGCAATATATACAAATATTGAATTATGTTTTATATGTGAAACTGTGTCAATTATACCTCAATAAAAAAATTTTTTTAAGAGTAAAAAATAAGAATGTGTTTTTAATCTTTCTTTTTAAATTTACTTCTCTTCTCAGTTTTGAGAAGTAGGAACATTTGTATTTCAATTCAAAACTGAACTTTTTTTTCCAGATAACCATGATGATTACAGAGACTGCTAATGTGCCTTTCGCTCCTTTTGAGGATACATTGAGTCGGATGCTGTTTGGCTGGCAGCAGCAGTTTTCATCATGTGAAAAGAAAAGTGAAACAAAATCATCTTTTAATGGTACTGGTTCATCGACCTCAAAACCTATAGCTGTTGCTTCAGATACTGTTAAAAAGAAACATACTAAGAAGACTGAGTAAATTTACTTTATGAGCTCTAAAGGCAGAAATTTTTTTTCTTATCTACCTGTCTGATTGTGATAAATATTTCTATGTAAATGATGTGAAATAAAGATTACATATAAGGAATGGAGGTGACAAAAAGAAAGAACTTCTTTCTGTTTCAGGGAGATTGTCTCTTTCTGGATTGTAATTCTTGAGTGTTTTGAGTGTATCATGTGAAATTGTTTTCCTAAGTTATATATAAAAGATTCTGTTGTGATTATTTTCATAGTTTTATATTGATAAAGGAGGCTAGATTTTTTCCTAATGTTAGAAAAAGTAAACTTACTATCATTGCAAAATAATAAAAATTAAAGCCTTTGTTTTATTTAGATATCTTCATACACATTTTTAATTGAATCTGAGCTTTAGTTCAGCAAAATTAAACTTACACTTAACATTACTATTATAATTCCTAGATATGAAATACAATTCCTATTTAACTTTGAGCACTGGGAAAAGTAAACCTTACCTAAACCACTTTATATTGTGAATGAAAATAAATGACTAGTTTATATTTCAGATATAAACATTGTATTTTTTAACCCACATTAAATGGAAAATATTTGAAATTTTATTTAATTTTTTAAATAGTATTTTTCAGCAAGAACAGAGTATTGGTATGAGTCACGATCTGAAGTCTATTTCATGCCCTTGTTTATAATGTTCCTTTTTCTCCAGAGAAAATTAGGGGTATAATTTTTAATAAATTACTAAGCCCATGTTTTGCTTTGTAAGTTTCATTTTAGAAGCTTATTTTTTTCTCTCTTAAAACACATTCATTTTAACTGTAGAAGCAATTCTTCTTGTCAGCATTTCACATATTCTTAACTTCATTCTTATCTTAGCTGGTCTGGATACAGTGATGATAGTATCTTTAATGATTCGGCACTTCAGTTTAAAAATTTTCCCTTGTGTTGTTTCCTTTCTAATGGGTACTTTCAGTTTTCTAGTTGAATGTCTCTTACTAGTTTACATATGTTTGTGTTATATTTTAATCTACATATATTATTTTATTTTAAATTAAAACTAATTACCCTTATGTGGAAATGCGCGGTTCTAATGAGAATTGTCCTTGGGCCTTTGATATTAACCAGCTAACCAAGAAGAAGCATAAACTAAAACCTCATACGATAGTCCATTTGAATGAAGAATGATGTTAAATCTGTCCTTATTGGAGAAAAAAGAGAGAAGAAGAAAGGATAATAATGTTAAACTTCCTTGCTTTATTTCTAGCTTAAAAATCTAGTTATATACTACCTTAAAATACTGTGACTAACATGATTTTTTTCTACCAAGACCATGAACCTACCTGCAAAGAGTTAGTATGTACATAAGGCATTTGGGGATGGCATAGAAGTACTCAAATCACAGTGAAATTAGAAGTTTTTTGTTTTTAAAATTTTTTAATATAAACACCAGCAGGGTACTATACTTTTACTTGTTAAATAAAAAAAGATTTTGGTGGGGCGATGAGATTTTGATAGCCTTGGGATGCTAAGAAGTTTACTTTCAATATTGTAACAGAAAGCATTAAACATTTGGGTTTTGTATTATATTTGATACTCTTGTAGTTAAAGACTTTTCAGAATTAACATGTTACTAATTATTGATTTAGCTTTGAAGTGTGGGTTTAACTATAGCTGAAATGGTAGGCGTGTTGTTTTGTACTTGTATTAAAGACAAATTTATTAAAATAAGTTATTTAGCACCAGTGGAGTATTAACATTATTTTAATGTTTTTTGTTTTATATTTTTCTTGAGTTAGGAGTTCAGAACTCCTCTGGCATTTTGACTGTTATACAGTATATATCCAATGATTACTGTCCAAATGGAGTATTGGTACAAACTTTATTAATTTAAATGTGCATCCTATAACCTTCAATTTGAGGTTCTTAGGAAAAAGCCACTGGAGAACATGGCTTAGGCTTGAAACCTCCCACTCCAAATCTACTCATGTTGCCTAGACTAGAGACTTCACTAGGTTTGCAAAGCAGATTGTTTAGACTTCTTTCCCAACATGTAGCATGAGAGAGGCCTATGGGCCTGTTTCACATGACCAGTCATAGGCAGCAGTGAGAAAGTCAAGAGTTGGTAGGTCTCCTTAAGTAAGAGGAGGCAAGATGCTGGTAAGAACATGGGCTGGCTTAGCCCAGTGGTTTCACCCTCTAGTGAAATGTGGCCAAATTAATATCAAACTCTGATTTATCGAATTAGTCACTCTTCTTTGCTGAGGGAGTAAAGGCTGGAGAGGGCCCAGATATGTGGAGTAGTGGATTTCAGTGGAAATTCCAGCTTCCCTCTAGGCAGAGACCAAAAGGTGGAAATGAGAGAAGGGAGAGATTCCTCGTTTACTGTATTTCTTTGCCATTTCTTTGAGGCCAGACACTTCATTTAAATCTACCTTAAAGCTCAAGTGGATTGCAGTTGAGTGATATTTTGGAAATGGAATAATGTGTTCATTATTGTTCCTTCTCCTCACTGTTCTCTTGGAGTTTACATTCCACTGGTGGAGAGTCTTACAGTAAACAAACAGATGTGTTCTTGTGGTGATACCAAAGGTTGTGAATAAATATTAAGCAGGACACAAGGATAGAAAGTGAGGGACTCGGGGGTGTTTGTTGAAATAGCATTTTTAGAGAAGACCTTTGTTAAAATTGCATTTTAGCAGAGACCTGAAGAATACATGAGGGAGCAGGCCAGGCAGACATCTGGGTAAGTGCAAGGGTCATTTGGTTTCTTTACATACTTGAGTTAGATTATGTATTTTTTCCGAAAATTATTGAATTTATTTTTCTTAATAAGTACGATTTCACTCTTCTGGTTTTTAACAGAGATTTTTTTTTTTAAGATTTTATTTATTTATTAGAGAGAGAGAGCACAAGCAAGGGGAGTGGCAGCCAGTGGGAAAGGGAGAAGCAGGCTCCCCGCCAAGCAGAGAGTCCATTGTGGGGCTTGATCCCAGGACCCTGGGATCATGACCTGAGCTGAAGACAGATGCTTAACCGACTGAGCCACCCAGGCACCCTGAGATATTTCTTTAATTTGTTTCTATTTTTACCTTTTTTCCCTTGAGGTGAAATTTGCATACGATGAAATGCACAAATTATAAGTGTACATTTAAATAGTTCTGACAAATGCATACAACTAGATTTCCTAAACTTCTGTCAAGATATAGAACATTACCAGCACCTTGGGAAGATCCTTCCCAGTTAAATCTGCCTCACCACCCCAAACTATTCTGAATAGAATAAATAGAATCAGGCAATATATTCTCTTTTTCATAAGACTGCTTTCATACTCAGCATAATGTTTTTGAGACTCATTAATCTTGTTGCATTTATCAGTAGTTCATCCCTTTTTAATTTCTTATACCACATTTTGTTTATCCTTTTGATGGGCTATTTCTGGTTTGCGATGTTCTGAATAAGCTACTATGACCATTTTTGTATAAGTCTTTTGATGAGCATATGTTTTTATTTCTTTTGGGAAAATACCTAGGAATAGAATTATGTTTAGTTTTATTTAAAAAACCAAACAAACCTGGTAGACCTTTTTTTTTTTTTTACAAAATGGTTGTACCATTTTATACTCCATAATATTGTATGAGAGTTCCAGTGTTCTACATCCTTACCAAGGATTAGCGTTGTTAAACATTTTAATTTTGCCCCTTTCCAATGGGTTTTTTTGTGGTTTTTATGTTGTAAATACGTATTTCGCTGATGACTGATGATATAGAGCACTTTTTTTGTGTGCTTATTGGCCATTTGTTTATTTCCTTCTGTGAAGCATCTGTTCAGACCTTCTGTCCATGCTTTATTGGGTTTACCTTTTTATTATTAAGTTGTAGGGGTTTTTATGTATTGTGGATATTGATCCTTTGTCAAATATGTATTTTGCATATATTTCCTTTCTGGTTTGTGGCTTACCTACTAGTTTTTATAATGATGTCTTTAAATGAGCAGAGGTTTTTAATATTGCAGAAGTCTAATTTCTCAATATTTTATTTTACAGTTACTGTTTTCTGTGTCTTAAGAAACTTTTGCCTACCTCCAGGTTATGAAGATACTTGCCTGAGGAACTCCAAATAAAGTAGTACCTAGCTTTTATTCTAAGAAATACTTAGGAGAGAAATACTTTATGCTATTATGTAAAGTCATAATTTTGTTATTCAGCAAGTCACTCAGGCCTAATTTTTAGTTCTGCTTCTTGAAAGTCATTGTACACCTTATACGTGTGGTCACTTTTTCTGTGCTTGTGTTACAGTTCGTATATTACAGGAATTTAGTGCTTTTCTCAAGGTGTCTGTTTAGGGACTGTGGGCAGGCGCTTGACCTTGTTTCATCATAATCCTGAAAATATAGAAGAGATGGTAAATAAGAATGTGATAATAGAAAATATTTTAAAAATGAAATAAATCTCTAAGCTCAGCGTACGTATGGGATTGGTTGGAAAGGTTGTGGTCCATATTGGAATATATAATCTTAGTGCATATTTGTGGTGACAGAATGTGGATCAGTGATCTGGTATGAAAATCAGCAGACCTTAGATTAATTTACATGGCAGATTGTCAGGTCACCCATCACAGTACATTTATGTGGCATGCTTAACTGAAGATAATTATTACTTTCTTCTATGTTTAATAAAGATACTTAAGATTTAATTGGGATCAAGAAGAAGTCAATTCATTTGGTGGGATTATTATCAGCAAACAGTAGTTTGGTTAGGGAGGCAGAGGATTGGAGGGCCTCCTGCCTCACGAATTTAGTAGCTTCATATGTATTTTTACCCCTGTAGAATTATAGTATTAGTAAAGAGAATAAAGTTGATAATGGACATTTGTATTTTTTATAAACATTTTGTGTAATCATGCAATCATGACTTACAAATCCATTCTAATCAATAAAAATATAGACTGTACTGAAACCTTCCTTGAAAATAATACAAAATGAAATGATTCCGTCCGTGGCTTATAAATAGCATTTTTATATTTTGACATCTTAGCTGTGAGAGGAAGTACATAGTATCTTATAAATTTGCAAAGGACATTAGATGTTATGAAAGCCCATAATGACAGGAAAAATTCAAAGGTCTAATAGTTATGTTTGGGAAATGATTTGGCTTAAAAAATACAAGTATGTAGCCAGGAAGAATTATATAAGACTGAAACCTAAGGAAATATACATGTATTTTGTAATAAACTGTGATTGACAAGAATTAATGAAACATTAACATGTTATAGTCTTTGTTTTGAGCAGCCTGACATTTTGAGGGTTACCTAACTGAGGAAGAGAGAGAAGTTCATGTTAGAGGACATACACCAGTCTTTGCCAAGACTGCTCAACTAAAAAGACTGTCTTGAAAATAATGTATCTGAAAATGTTTTTAAAACATTATTTCACAGAGAAGAGTCTAGTTAATTTATAGGTGAAACCAGAGTTCTGTGCAGTTTGCAGGGCAAATAATGTGCCCCAGTCATTCATTTCTCATGTGTAATATTTGAATCCCACAAGTCAGTAAGAGTTGAACTTCAGAGGTCCATTCTTATTATACTGTTACTATGTTTTATTGTTATGATGCTGTGGTGACGTAATAATATGAAGGAGCTGAGTCACTATGGCATTCTGACTCTTACATTTAAATCTCTCATTTCTGTCGCTCCACTACTATGTCAGTTATCACATTCACATTCTGTGTCTGATCTTTCAGTATTCTCAGTTGGATATATGTCCTCAAAAGCTTACATTATTCTTCCCTGTATTTGTAGATTATGTAGTATTATAAACTTTGTGGTAATTAAATCCATTTGAATACAGTCTTTTAAAAGTCCCTTCTCTCTCCCTCCAATCTTTTACTCTGTGTGTGTGTTCAAGGGGCTTCAGGTTTGGTCCTGACTCTTTATTGTGAGCAATGTTATTAAAGTTACTCTTCTTAAAGACTTCAAGCCAAACTGTCCGGCATCTTTAAAGTACTTTCCAGTCCCTCTCTGAGCCAAATCTGTGGGATTCTAGGCTGCCCCAGGACAGTGAGAATGGATGAAGCAGTTGATAAATGTGTGAGAGCTGTGGGCAGTCGGAACAAGGTGGAGAATTTCCTAGAAAGATCTGAGGCTCATTGGAAAGGCTCCAGGGAGGGCAAGTGACTTCGGTGCTGCAACAGTTATCCCCAAATATTAGGCCTGAAATAAGGTGGCAGAGAGGCTAAATTCTGAGCTAGCTGTTATTAAAGTTGCCAAGGTCAAGTTCTTTCGAACAGCAGTTATTTAAAGGACAGTCATTCTGGGTCTTAATATCCTAATAGACCTCGTAGAAACACTACCTTCCAGTACACAAACCTAGAACTTTTTCCTCCTTCCTCCTCAGCAACTACTTCCACAAGAGATCATACTTAAAGCCATTCAAATACTGTTAGTTTTGTTGTTTTGCTAAGCCTTTCTCTGAGGACAGGAACCCACTCAAGAGATTCTTTGCAGGAAAGGGAATATCTGCTTCAAGGTTACTTTTAGTCTTTGTATCAAAATGCAGTTGACATCTCACGTGGAAGAGAAGTTAAAACACATTTCAGTTCCGATAGGGCACTCCCCTCAAAGCACCCTACTACCTAAAGGAGACAAATGAGTTCAATTCAGGCAAGGATGAGAGGAAACTGGCAAGGCAAGTAATCTCCATTAGAAACAGGAACATTTCTTCAAAAGGACATTTATCAGATTTGCATTTAAGAATTTTAATTGATGTATAACATTCAGAAAAGTGTACAAATTGTGTTTTTCTTGTTAAATTATCACAAAGAGAACATACCCATGTAACTAAATCCCAGGCCAAGAAATGAAACATTATTAATACCTCTTTGTTTTCTAATCACCACTCTTACCTCTCATAGGTAACTAGTATCCTGACTTCTAATATCAGATGTTTGTTTTAATTCTTTTTGAATTTTGTATGAATGGAATTACACCCTATTTGTCCTGGTGTGCCTGACTTCTGCATATGTTTGTGAGATTCATTTATGTTACTTTGTGTAGTTCACTCATCTTGCATTGCTAGTATTCCATTGTATGACTATACCTCAATTTGTGTATCCAGTCTATTATGTTGGTGTGAATTTAGATTGTTTTTAGTTTAGGGCTATTGCAAATATTGCTGCTATAAAAATATTCCTTTGCATATCTTTTGATGCACATGTGTATACATTTTTGTTCTGTATGTTCTTAGGAGTGAAAGTGCTGGGGATCATGGAATATGAACATACTCAGCTTTTGTAGATAGTTCCCAAAAGTTTTACAAAATAGTTGGCTTAATTTGCACTCTTGTGAGGAGTGTTTGAGAGTCTGCTTCCTTACCAATACTAGGTATTCTCCATCTTTTACATTTAATAATTCTGGTGAAGTTAGAACAGTACCTCATGTTTTAAAATTTATATTTTGGGTGCCTGGGTGGCTCAGTCGGTTAAGCGTCTGCCTTCAGCTCAGGTCATGATCCCAGGGTCCTGGAATTGAGTCCTGAGTTGGGCTCCCTGCTCAGTAGGGAGCCTGCTTCTCCCTCTTTCCCTCCCCCCTGCTCATGATCTCTCTTTCTCTCTCTCAGATAAATAAAATCTTAAAAATAAATAAAATTTAAAAAATTTGTATTTCCCTGATGACTAGTGAAGTTGAACATGTTTCAGACAAGTTTATTGGCCATTTGGATATCCTCTTTTGTGAAGTGTCTGTTCTAGTTTCTTGCCCATTATTTTCAATTGGGTTGTATGTCCTTTCATTTGTGTATAGGGTAGTGTGTGTGTGTGTGTGTGTGTGTGTACGTACATACACTTTGGATATGAGCTGTTTCGCAGTTTCATGCATTGCAAATACAGTCTTCCACTCTGTTAGCTTTCATTTTCACTCATAATAGTTAAGTAACATGAACAGAAGTTATTAATGTTAATGTTGTCCAGTTTAACAATATTCTCACTATAATTGATGAATGATTAATGATTTTTTTGTTTTTAAGAAATCTTTCCCTATGCCATGGTCATGAAGATATTCTCCTATATTATCTTCTAGAAGCTATGTCATTGTATCTTTTATCCTAAAAGATTCTAAAATTCCACCTGGAATTTATTATTTTTGTATGGTGTGAACATGGGGTCAATTTTCCTTTTTTTTCTTTGTCTATATGGATATCCAGTTCATGCACCATCGTTTATTGAAAAGTGCCACTTTGTCATAAATTGGACATATATGCATTAAAATGTTTAGGACTCTGTTGCATTGTTTTCTTTGTCTATCCTTATGCTATATTGCATGTATACTATATATTGATTTTGTTAACTATGGTAGCTGGATAAGTCTTCATATCCAGTAGAATAAATCCTCCCACTTTGATCTTTTCCTTCTTCAAAGTTTTCTTGTCTATCCTTGGCCCCCTTTGCTTCTATATCAATTTTGGAATTGTCAACTTCCACAAAAATAACTTGCTTGAGGTCTTTTGAGATTTTTTAAATTGGGATTTAAAAAACAATTGTTGGTATTTTTTCATTTTACTTTAACTTCTTTTTTTTTATTTTAGAGAGAGAGAGAATCTTAAGCAGGCTCCACCCCCAGCTCCGAGCCTGATGTGGGGCTTGATGCCCCGGGGCTCAGTCTCACAACCCTGAGATCACAACCTGAACAGAAACTAAGAGTTGGTTGCTCAACCAGTTGAGCCACCCAGGTGCCCCTTTCACTTATTCCTTCTTGAATGCTGTTCCTTTCTTCTTGTAGATCTGAGTTCTGACCTATTTTCTTTCTTTCTCTCTAAAGAAGTTCTTTTAACATTTCTTGCAAGGCAAATCTACTGGTAACAAATTCCCTCAATATTCATTTATCTGAGAAATTATTTCTCTTTCACTTTTGAAAAATAATTTTGCAGGGTGCAAAAGTCCAGGTTGTTGGTTTTTTTCTCTCAGCATTTAAATACTTCATTCCATTCTCTTCTTGCTTCCATACTTTATGAGAAATTGGATATAATTCTTATCTTTGTTCCTCTTACAAGTAAGGTGTTTTTCTCCCACTCTGGTTTCTTTCAGGATTCTTTTTTTTTTTTTTAAGATTTTATTTATTTGAGAGAGAGAGAATGAGAGACAGAGAGCATGAGAGGGAGGAGGGTCAGAGGGAGAAGCAGACTCCCTGCCGAGCAGGGAGCCCGATGCGGGACTCGATCCCGGGACTCCAGGATCATGACCTGAGCCGAAGGCAGTCGCTTAACCAACTGAGCCACCCAGGCGCCCCTTTCAGGATTCTTTGTCTTTGATTTTCTGTAATTTGAAAATGATATGCTTGCTTGTAGTTTGTTTTTTTGGCGGGGGGGGCGGTATTTATCTGGCTTGGTGTTCTCTGACCTTCCTGGATCTCTGGTTTGGTGTCTGACATTGGTTTGGGGGTGAAATTCTCAGTCATTATCATTTCAGATTTTTCTTTTGTTTCTTTCCCTCTCTATTCTCCTTCTGGTGTTTGTATACATGTATGTTATACTTTTTGTGGTATTCCCACAGTATTTGACTATTCTGTTCCTTTTTTCAGTCTTTATTCTCTTTGCTTTTTGGTTTCCAGGGATTTATTGATATGTCCTCTAGTTCAGAGATTCTTTCCTCAGTCATGCCCATTCTACTAAAAAAGCTCATTAAAGGCATTCTTCATTTCTGTTAGTGTTTTTGATCCCTAGCATTTCTTCTGGTTCTCATTTATGATTTCCGTCTTCCTGCTTACACTGCTTGCCCCCATCTATTCTTGCATGCTATCTGCTTTATCCGTTATAATAGCCCTTAGCATATTAATCACAGTTATTTTAAATTCTGGCCTAGAATTCCAACATCCCTGCCATGTTTGGTTCTGATGCTTGCTCTGTCTCTTCAAATTGTGTTTTGACTTTTGTCTAATTTTTTCTTGATAGTCAGACATGATGTATCAGGAGGAAGAAACTGCTGGAAATAGGCCTTTAGTAATACGATGGTGGGCTGTGGGGAGAGGGGAGGCATTTTATAGTCTTGTGATTAGGTCTCCATCTTTCAGTGAGCCTCTGCCTCTGGACTGTGAGCATCACAAGTGTTTCAGGTTGTTTTGTTTTGTTTTGTTTTCCTGCCCCTTTAAATGAGACAGAATGGCTGGCATGGGCTGATGTTAGGTATTTCCCTTCTCCAGATCAGTTAGGCTCTGATAATATCCCAGCAGTTCAGGCTCTGGTTAACTAGATACTCCTTAGGGCAGGCCTTGTTAAGAACAGAGTTCTCTGACTTATTTCAAAATGGTTCTTTTCCCCTGCTGGAAACTCAAGGAGATTTTTCTCCTATATTTACTGTGGGAATCTAGTTGAGCTTCTGCAGGTAAGTCTCACAATATTGTTGGGGCCCACTTATGATTGGGTCCCCCTGTAGTTTTTAACTCTCAGAGTTGTCCACACTGAGGCTTCAGCAATTCATCAAGTACAGTTTAGGTTTTCCTACCTAGCACTGATTTTTTGGCAGTTTCTACTGGTGAGTCTCTGTTCTGGTAAACTGTGACTCCCTCTGTTTGCCCGTTTATTTCTGCGATCTTGGGGGCAGTGGTTTATTCTTTGTCTTCTCCTTTCTTATGGATCCAAGAAGCGTTAATTTTTGTTCAGCTTTTCCTTGTTAGGACAGAATGGTGACTTCCAAGCTCCTTACATGTGGAACTAGAAATTGGAACTCTCTCATTTTTTTACTGTGTAAAATAAGTGAAACATAATATTTACCATTTTAACCCTTTTTAATTGTACAGTTCAGTGGTATTAAATCGATCTAAAATGTGCAACTGTCACAACCATTCATATCCATAACTTTTAATCTTCTACAACCAAACTCTGTATCCATTAAGCAATAACTCCCTATTTCCCCCTTCCCCAGCCTCTGGCAACCACCAGTCTACTTTATGTCTCTATGGTTTTGACTACTCTACCTTATATAGGTGGAATCATACAGTATGTATCTTTTTGTGACTGGTTTATTTTACTTAGCATAATGTCCTCCAGATTCATCCATGTTGAAGCATATTTTAACATTTCTGTCCTTTTTAAGGCTGAATAATATTCCATTGGGTCCATATACCACATTTTGTTTATCGATTCATCTCTCAGTGGACACTTCGGTTTCTTTCACATTTTCACTATTGTAAATAATGCTACTATGAACATGGGTGTATAGATATCTCTTTGAGACCCTGCTCTTAATTCTTTTAGGTATATACCCAGAAATGAAATTGCTGGATCATATGGTAGTTCTGTTTTTAGTTTTATGAGGATCTGCCATGCTGTTTTCCACAGCAGCTGTACCATTTTATATTCCTGATAGTGGTGCATAAGGGTTCCAGTTTTTCCACATCCTCTCTAACACCTACTATTTTCTGTTTTTAATTTTTTTTTTTTATAACCAATGTGAGGTGATATCTCATTGTACTTTTGATTTGCATTTCCCAAATGGCTAGTGATGTTGAGAATCTTTTCATGAGCTTATTGACCATTTGAAAACCTCCTTTGGAGAAATATCTATTCAAGTCCTTTGTCCATTGAATTTTTTTTCTTCATTGAGTTTTAGGAATTCTCTCCATATTCTGGATATTAATCCTTTATTTGATATATGACCTGCAAATATTTTATCCCATTCTGTTGCTATTGTCTTTTGATGCACACAGTTTTTAAATAATCACAAAGCCCAATTTGTTTCTTTTTTCTTTTGTTACCTTTGCCTTTGGTATCATATCTAAGAAATCGTTGCCAAATCCAGTGTCATGAAGTTTTTGCCCTCTGTTTTCTTCTAAGAATGTTACAGTTTTAGGTGTTATATTTAGGTCTTTGATCTATTTTGAGTATACAGTGTTAGGAAAGGGTACAGCTTTTTTCTTTTGCATGTGGCCATTTAGGTTGAAAAGATTGTCCTTTCCCCATTTAATGGTCTTAGCACCCTTGCCAAAAATATATGTGAAGTTTTATTTTGGGGCTCTCTCTTCTATCCAATTGATCTGTATGTTTGTCTTCATGCCAGTACCATAGTTTTTTTGGGGGGGGCTAGGTGAAGATTTTTTAAAAAATATTTACAGTAGGGTGCCTGGGTGGTGCAATTGCTTAGGCATCCGACTCTTGGTTTCGGCTCAGGTCGTGATCTCAGGGCTGTGTGATTGAGCCCCGCGTTGGGCTCTGTGCTCAACACAGAGTCTGCTTAAGACTTTCTCTGCTCCTCCCTCCTGTGCTCTCTCTCTCTCCCGGTCTCTCTTTCTTTCTCAAATAAATAAATCTTTAAAAAAATATACTTAGAGGTATTTATTATTTTATTTTTAGTTTTTTCCCCTAAGTTTTTATTTAAACTCAAGTTAGTTAACATATAGTGTAATATTGGTTCCAGGAGTAGAGTTTAGTGATTCATCATTTACATATAACACCCAGTGCTTATCACAACAAGTACTCCCCTTAATACCCATCATCCATTTAGTCCATGTCCCACCCACCCCCCTCCCACAACCCTTACATTGTTTTCTGTAGTTAATAGTCTCTTCTGATTTACCTCTCTCTCTGTTTTTATCTTATTTTATTTTTCCTTCCTTTCCCCTATGTTCATCTGTTTTGTTTCTTAAATTCCACCTACGAGTGAAATCATATGGTAGTTATCTTTCTTTGACTGACTTATTTCACTTAGCATAATACACTCTAGTTCCATCCACGTCATTGCAAATGGCAGGATTTCATTCTTTTTGATGGCTGAGTAATATTCCATTGTGTGTGTGTATGTATGTATTATATATATATATATATAATACATACATACATACTACCTCTTCTTTATCCATTTATCTGTCGATGGACACTTACGGGCTCTTTCCATAGTTTGGCTATTGTTGATAATGCTGTTATAAACATCAGCATGCATTTGAATCTTTATTTTTGTATCCTTTGGGTAAATACCTAGTAGTGCAATTGCTGGGTTGTAGGGTAGTTCTATTTTTAACTTGAGGAAACTCCATACTGTTATACAGAGTGGCTGCACCAATTTGCATTCCCACCAAGAGCGCATGAAATTTTCCCTTTTCCCGCATCCTCGCCAACATGTTGTTTCCTGTGGTGTTAATTTTAGCCATTCTGACAGGTGCGAGGTGGTATCTCATCGTGGTTTTGATTTGTATTGTCTTGATGATGAGTGATATTGAGCATCTTTTCATGTGTCGGCCATCTGGATGTCTTCTTTGGAAAAGTGTCTATTCATGTCTTCTGCCCATTTCTTAACTGGATTTGTTTTTTGGGTGTTGAGTTTGATAAGTTCTTTATAGATTTTGGATACTAACCCTTTATCAGATATTTGCAAATATCTTCTTCCATTCCATAGGCTGTCTTATAATTTTGTTGATTGTTTCTTTTGCTGTGCAGAAGCTTTTTATTTTGATGAAGTTCCAGTAGTTCATTTTTGCTTTTTTTTCCCTTGCCTCCAGAGATGTGTCTAGTAAGAAGTTGCTCTGGCCGATGTCAAAGAGGTTACTGCCTGTGTTCTCCTCTAGGATTTTGATGGCTTTCTGTCTTACATTTAGGTCTTGCATCCATTTTGAATTTATTTTTGTGTATGGTGTAAGAAAGTGGTCCAGTTTCATTCTTCTGCATGTTGCTGTCCAGTTCTCCCAAAACCATTTATTGAAGAGACTGTCTCTTTTTTTCTTTTTTTTTTAAAGATTTTATTTATTTATTTGAGAGAGAGAATGAGAGACAGAGAGCATGAGAGGGAGGAGGGTCAGAGGGAGAAGCAGACTCCCTACCAAGCAGGGAGCCCGATGCGGGACTCGATCCCGGGACTCCAGGATCATGACCTGAGCCGAAGGCAGTCGCTTAACCAACTGAGCCACCCAGGCGCCCGAGACTGTCTCTTTTCCATTGGATATTCTTTCTAGCTTTGTTGAAGATTAGTTGACCATATAGTTGTGGGTCCATTTCTGGGTTCTCTGTTCTGTTCCATTGATCTATGTGTCCATTTTTGTGCTAGTACATACTGTCTTGATGATTACAGTAATTGATGATTGTAATATAGCTTGAGTCTGGAATTGTGATGCCTCCCAGTTTGCTTTTGTTTTTTTTTGACATTACTTAGGCTACTTAGGGTCTTTTCTGGTTCCGTTCAAATTTTAGAATTGTTTGTTCTAGCTTTGTGAAAAACGCTGGTGGTATTTTGATAGAGATTGCTTTGGATGTGTAGAATGCTTTGGGTTGTGTAGACATTTTAACAATATTCTTCCAATCCATTTGGAAGCTTTTCTATTTCTTTGTGTCTTCAGTTTCTTTTATAAGTGATCAATAGTTTCCACAGATCTCTTACCTCTTTGGTTAGGTTTATTCCTAGGTATCTTATGGTTTTTGGTGCAATTGTAAATGGGATTGATTCCTTGATTTCTTTTTCTGCTGCTTCATTATTGGTGTGTAGAAATGCAACTGGTTTCTGTATGTTGATTTTATATCCTGTGACTTTGCTGAATTCATGTATTAGTTCTAGCAATTTTTTGGTGGAGTCTTTCGGGTTTTCTACGTAGAGTATCATGTCATCTGCGAAGAGTGAGAGTTTGACTTCTTCCTTGCTGATTTGGATGCCTTTTATTTCTTTTTGTTGTCTGATTGCTGAGGCTAGGACTTCCAGGGCTATGTTGAACAATAGTGGTGAGAGTGGACATCCCTGTTCCTGACCTTAAGGGAAAAGCTCTCAGTTTTTCTCCATTGAGGATGATATTAGCTGTGGGGTTTTCGTGTATGGCCTTTATGATATAAAGGTATGTTCCTTCTATCCCTACTTTGTTGAGGGTTTTCATCAAGAAAGTATGCTGTATTTTGTGAAATGCTTTTTCTGAATCTACTGAGAGGATCATATGGTTCTTTTATTTTAAAGATTTTATTTTTATTTGAGAGAGAGAGCGAGTGAGCACAAGCAGGAAGGGGGAGAGGGAGAGGGAGAATCAGACTCCTCACTGAGCAGGGAGCGCGACACGAGGCTCAATCACGGGACCCCAAGATCATGACCTGAGCGGAAGGCAGACGCCTAACTGACTGTGCCACCCAGGCACCCTGAGGATCATATGGTTCTTATCCTTTCTTTTATTAATGAATACCACTCTATTTTAATTATTGTAACTTCGTAGGAAGTTTTGAAGTTACAAAGTGTGTGTCCCAGGTTTGTTCTTTTTCAAGATTCTTTTAGCTGTTTGGGGTTGCTTGAGCTTCCATATAAACTTTAGGATGGGTTTTCCTGCAAAAAAGCCATTGGGATTTTGATAGGGATTGCACTGAGTCTTTAGATCATTTTAGGTAGTGTTGCCATCTTAATCAACAATAGTAAGACTTCCAATCTGTGAACATGAGATATGTTTCCATTTATTTATGTCTTCTTTCACTTCTTTCAGCAATATATTGTAGTTTTTATTGTGAAATCTTTCAACTTCATGGTTAGTTCCTAAGTATTTTACTCTTTTTCATGCTATTGTAAATGGAATTGTTTTCATAATTTCCTTTTCAGATTGTTCATTGTTAATGTGTAGAAATGCTATTTGATTTTTGTGTGTTTACTTTGTATTCTGCTACTTAGATGAATTCATTTATTATTTTTAATGTTTTTTTTGTGTGCAATATTTAAGATTTTCTACATTTAAGATCACCTGAGGACAGAGATTATTTTACTTCATTCTTTCCAATTTGAATGCCTTTTCTTTTTCTTGCCTAATTGGTTTTGCTAGGGCTTCCAGTACTATGTTGAATAGAAGTGGGCATCTTTGTCTTGTTCCTGATCTTTGAGGAAAAGCTTTTAGTCTTTCATCATGGAGCATGATCTCTGTGGGTTTTATATATGGCTTTTATTTTGTTGAGGTAGTTTCCTTCTAATCCTAGTTTATTGAATATTTTTGTCATGAAAAGGTGTTAGGGGCGCCTAGGTGGCTCAGTCGGTTAAGCATCCAACTCTTGATTTCAGTTCAGGTCATGATCTCAGGGTCCTGGGATGGAGCCCTGAGTTGGCTCTGTGCTCAGCACAGAGTCTGCCTGTCCCTCTCCTAACCCCCACTGTCCCTCTCTCTCTCCTTCTGCCCCCCTCTTGCTCACCCATGCGTGCATGCTCTAATTAAATAAAATCTTAAAAAAAAATGTGTTGAATTTAGTCAAGTGCTTTTTCTGTGTCTATTGAGATGATTATGTGTTTTTTTTCCCCTTCCTTCTGTTAATGTGGTGTTTTAAATGGATCAATTTTCATATGTTGGGCCATCCTTGCATTCTGAGAATAAATCTCAGTTGGTAATGCTGTATAATCATTTTAATATGCTGTTGAATTTGGTTTGGGAGTGTTTTGTTAAGGATTTTTGCATCAAAGTTTCTAAGGGATATTGGGTCTGTAGTTGGTCCCCCCCCCCCCCCCGCCGCCCCCATAGTGTTGTGGTCTAGCTTTGGTATTAGGGTAATCCAGTCCTCATAGAATGAGTTAGGAATTGTTCCCCCACTCTATAGTTTTTTTGAAAAGTGTGAGAAGGATTTGTAAGGATAAGTATGTAGTCAAAATCAGAGTACTCTAATACTATAATACTGTGGTATGTTAATCACGTTAGTATAGATGTTAAAGAACAATAGTATTAAAAATAACTAGTTAGAATAATTTGTTTTGAATACACAATATAAAAAGAGGTAAATTGTGACATTGATAACATAAAAGGTGAGGAGTAAAAAGGTAGCGTTTTTGTACGTGATTGAAGGTAAGTTATTATCAACATAAAATAGGCTGTTATATCTATAAAATGTTTTATGTAAACCTCATGGTAACCACAAAGCAAAAACCTACAGTAGATACACAAAAGATAAAGAGAAGAGAATCAAAGCATGCCAATAAGAAAAATCATTAGTTCACAAAAGAAGGCAGAAGGAGAACAAGAAAGGAGTAAGGGAACTACAAAACAGCCAGAAAATAATAAGATGTCATTAATAAGTCCTTACCTATCAACAATTATTCTAAGTATAAATGGATTAAATTCTCCAGTGAAAAGTCATGGAGTGACTGGATGGATTAAAAAACAAGACCCAACTATATCCTTTCTACAGGAGACTCACTTAAGTTTTAAGGATACACATAGGCTAAAAGAGATAAAGATATTCCATGTAAGTGGAAACCAAGAGAGAGCAAGGCTAGCTATATATCAGACAAAACAGACTTTAAGCCAAAAACAGTAACAAGAGACAAGATCATCATACAATGATAAAGAGGTCAATATATCGAGAAGATACAACAATTGTAAATATATATGCACTCAACATTGGAGCACCTAAATATATTAAGCAAATGCTAATAGATCTGAAGGGAGAAATGGACAATACGATAATAGTAGGGAACTTCAGTCTTCCACTTTCAACAATGCATAGATCATCCAGACAGAAAATCAGTAAGAAAACAGTGGATCTGAAGAACACCATAGACCAAATGGACCTAACAGACATATACAGAATATTCCATCTGACAGCACAATAGAATACACATTCCTCTCAAGTGTACATGTAATATTCTCCAGGATAGATCATATGTTAGGCCACAAAACAAATTTCAGCAAATTTAAGAAAGTACAAAACATTGCTGAAAGAAATGAAAGGAGAACCAAATAAATGGAAAGATATCCCATGTTCATGCATTAGAAGACAATATTGTTAAGATGGCTGTATGTCCCAAAGCAATCTATAGATTCAATAATTTTTTGCAAAAATGGAAAGACTGATCTTAACTTATATGGAGGTTATGAATCTACTGTCAACAAATGGACATCTACTCACCAAGGCCAACCTGGCTACAGCTGCTGCTGATGCCCAGTCTACCAGCAATAGAGACCAACACTGAGCCCTCAATATGGTACCAGTATGATTACATTGGACTGCTTCTAACATGGAAGGGGAATTGCTTTGTTCTCACTGGAATTGACACTTTGGACACAGATTTGACTTCCCTATACACAATGCCTCTGCCAAAGCTATCATTCTTGGGCTTGCAGAATCTATCTATCTATCTATCTATCTATCTATCTATCTATCTATCTATCTATCTATCT
>NC_058415.1:67398621-67410103 GCF_002201575.2 Neomonachus schauinslandi
TCTATCTATCTATCTATCTATCTATCTATCTATCTATCTATCTATCTTCCTACCTACCTACCTACCTACCTACCATTATAATATCCCAAAAAGCATTGCTTCTGATCAAAGAATTCCCCCTCACAGCAAATGAAGTGCAGGCATGGGCCCATGCTCATGATAATTCACTGGTTTTACCATGTTCCCTATGTTTCTTGTGTCTCATCTCTTCCCTGTGCTGGTTCAGGGGCTCAAGTTCTAGGCCTCTCATAAGCATTGGCATGCTAACAATGTTTTTTAAACTGGATTAATTGAAGTTTTATCTGGTTTCAGGATTTCCCAATTACCCTAAGGAAAGCACTTTTCACATCTACTATCACAAGAACCAATTAAAAGAATCTATTCCAGGAAAGTAAGGGAAGTCAGTGATATATTGGCGTTCTTTTGGATCCTCTCATCTTTCATAGAGGGACACTGAAGTTAAAGACTTAGATTCTTCCTTGCTGAGGGATGCCAGTCAAGCCATCTCTGGATGAGTAGACTGGGAGAAATAGGTTCAGGGCTGTGCATGTATGTGTATAATCCCCTATTTCCTTGCCATAAATCTAGGCTTTTTTCCATCCTTGAACCCATAAGGTACCGCATGTGCTTCCTTGATGGGATTGGCAGATAAGATGCTGGGATCTCAGCCATACATGGTAGGAAAAACCTGCAAATTGGGACTGAGCACGTGGCCAGAGAGGTTAACTCATCAGTGAGAAAGGTCCTTGTGGAGGATTCTCTAAAGGGTATTAGTGGATTGGTACTTGATCCACTTGTATTAGTTGGATAGGCCAACTGCAGTAACCAAAGTTCCCAGAATATATAATGGCTTAAATACAGTCAAGTTTATTTTCACTCACATGAGCCGTCTAATACCTTCAGGTGGTAGAACTATGTTCTGCACAGACATTCAGTGATCCAGGTTGATAAACTCTGCCATCTTTAATACATGGCTTCCAACTTTGCCCTGGAAATTAATACCCAGCCACTGGAAGGGGAAAGAGGCACATCCAAGGTTTTTATGGGCCAGACCTGGAATACCATTTCTTACTTTTCCTTTGGTACAACTGAATCATATGGCCACATCTCACTGCAAGAGAAACTGGGCTATGAGCCCAGGAAGAAGAAGAAATCAATTTGTGAGGACTAGCAATGTCAGATATATAGCCTCTATTTCCAAGGGATAGGGATGTGTGTCTGGAACAGGGTAGCAGGAGCTAAAGCCAAGAGTTTGCTAGAATTCAGGCAGAAGGCAGCATTCTCTCTGAACTCTTCTGGCCAATTTAAAGTAAGGCGTTATCCAGCTGCAGGTGTGGAGATGGTTTTGGTGGTGGAAGTGTTAATTGATGGTAGACCCTGGGAAAAGGGCCTCCAAGAGGGTGGCATTTTAGGACCCGAGCCAAGAAATAAGATTTTAAGTCCAAGCTCTAGTGGTGATATTAAAGACCAGTAGTATGGACAGAGATTTGGGAGAAGGCTTACATGTGAGGGTTTACCTTGAAGATTCTTTGCCCTTGACTGCAAGACTTAATCCCAGGTCACCCCTGCTGGTGGGTCTGGGAGTGTTTGAGTCAGGCATGGCTCTGGGATAGTTTGAGGATGGTCCTCCTGAAATTTTCTTTTAACATTGTCTTTTCCAGATGGGCACTCATCTGTGCTCTTCAAAGAGCTTACTCTCCTTAAAAGAGAGTTGTCCTGCTACCTTTGGCTTCTTTAATCAGCCATAATATTCACACTCCCTAGCTTTTAGGAATTTACCTTAGAATAATGCTGGGACACCAGTCAGAATTTCTTTTTTTTTTTTTTCTTTTTTAAAGATTTTATTTATTTATTTGACAGAGAGAGCGAGAGAGCACAAGCAGGGAGAACAGTAGAGGGAGAGGGAGAAGCAGGCTCCCCGCCAAGCAGGGAGCCCGATGCGGGGCTCGATCCCAGGACCCTGAGATCATGACCCGAGCCGAAGGCAGACGCTTAACCATCTGAGCCACCCAGGCGCCCCCAGAATTTCTGATGGCCTGTGGTCTCATAGGACACATTCTGTCTCACAGTTTAGGCATGTAACCTAGAGGCTAAATAACTACTAGATTTTAAATAACCAATAGATTCTTTATGGAAAACTTGCATGAATTACTTGCTCTGTTTGCTTTCTTTGAAGGTGGCCAAAAAAATCTTAACAATTGTTTAGGGCTTTGTGAAAATTGTCTTTTAAGGATGATACTGCATGTACTGTCTAGAGATGTTGTTGGAACAGATGTTGTGAGGCTCTTACACTGTAATATGCTAAGAATGCCTATGTATCCCCCAGGCGTTTTCACAGAAAGTCCTCAAACACATTCATAGCACTACAGGGCGTTGCCTTCCACTTGACCCTTCCATTCTCTTGATTTTTCAATGCACAAGGGTTATTAAGAAGCTGAAAGATGATTATTATACTACATCTATGCTGGCAGATTTTTGAAAACAGATTCAGGAAACCACTGTAGGTTAATGACAGGATATGGAAGATTCTGGTCTTGGAGTAAGCTAGCCTATTTCATGGAACAAAATACAGGATAGTAAAGGAGACAATATATATGCTAGTATTTGAGCACAGATTGAAGTAAATCTACCATTTAATGGCAACTTGATCTTGGGCTAATTTTAACCACTCAGTGCCTCAGTTTCCTCAATTGAGAAATGGGGATTATAATAGTACTCACCTCCACAGAGTTATTGATAGAGCTAAATGAGACAATGCATAGAAGGTGCATATCATGAAGGCTGGCATATAGTAGGCCCTTGAAAAATAGGTTACCTATTATTATAGGCTAAGTTTTTTTAAAACCTATCATTTGAGTAAGAAAAAATGAGATACTAAGCAGCCACCAAATTCAAACACTTGTTCTTAATGGTTAGAACTGAATCCTTGAAATTCTGCTGGTAATAGGGAACATCTTTGATCATCTCCACCTGCATCAGCCCTTTTAGTTACCCTCTCAGAGAAAGTATCAGACCAAATAGGAGAATAGCCCCCAAAAAAGTCTAGAGCAGAGATTCTTATATTGTGGGCCTCAGGTCAGTCATGTCAGCATCACAGGGAACTTGCTAGAAATACAAATTCTTGGGTTAGGTAAACTAGACCTACTAAATCTGAAAACCAGGAATCTGTGTTTTAACAAGCACTCTAGGTGATTCTTAAGCTCTGATTTGGGGACCACTGGCATAAGCCACCAGAGGTAAATCTGTTGACAAAACTCATCCTGCAGTCATTGCAGAGAACTTGTGGAAGTTAATGAGCCTGGGCCTTCACTTCCAGTACCTTCTGTAATCTCCACCTGAGCCCTTCCTGCCCCTACTCTGCTCCTGTGACATCTTGCTTAATAGTCCTGCCATCCATGTGCTCACTCTTCTGGATCCTTCTGTTCTCTCACGTGTCATCCAGACCGGCTCTAAGAACCTGTTGATTTCCTTTCCCGAGAGTGTGTATCTGTCTGCTCGTCTCTCCCACTGCCTCTGCCTTCATTCAACTCCCACTACTTCTCATTGCTTTAGGATGACAGAGCCACATTTTTGTTCTCGCCTCTTTTTCTTTAGTTTCCCAGTTCTTCTCTCCACGCTGCCATAGAGGGACTGTACTAAAGTATGATCTTATTCCACATCTTGAAAATCTTCAGATGCTATAGATTAAGTTCCTTACCATGCTATTCCAGGCTCCTCACAGCTTAACCAGAGATTACATTTCCAGCCTGTCCTTCCTGCCCATTTCTCTCATACCGTATACTCCAGCCACCTTACCTTCTATTCTGTCAACTCCAAGCTCTTTGCTCTGCATATGTATTTGTCCCTTGCCTTGCATGTTCTTCTTCATTATCTGCTCATTGAGGTTCTATTTAAAAGTTCACCTTTAACCTCACTGGTCCTGGAACCTTCCTTGACTCTTCTAAGGAGATTTAGAATCTTTTTCATTTCACCAGTCATTCTCCATTTTCAAAAGCATTTACTACTCCTATTGATGGTTTTCCTACTAGACTGTGAACTTCTTAAGGGCCCCAAAATGTATCCTCTTATTCCTCTTTGCACATCCAGCACTCAGCACAGTGCTTAGGACTCATTAAGTAGATGCTTAATAAATGTTTGCTGATGGAATGAAGGAATGAAAGTAAGTGCATTGTTACAGAGAATTTTCCTTTGAAGGAACAAAACCTTAGCTTCCCAGGCACAGAATACTGCCTTTGAGAGAGTATTTATGTTCTGGATCACGGCAGCCGTGGAAGAGGAATACATCTCTCGGGGGAAACCATGGAAGGGTTTGGGCAGGTGAAATGTAATTATCCAAGCTGGCCCTGGGCCAAGGATTCTCAGAGCCACCGAGAGGCCAGGGCTAAACACGAATGGGTACGACCTTCGTCTCTCATCCCTTCTGAAGAGCTGCTCCTCCGGCAGCGCGGAGCCCCCTAACAGCTTGCCGGGGCCTGGGGTCAGTCTCACTCACAGGGAAGGGGCAGCAGGGCCCCGTGACCCAGCTGGGCTGGCTGCTTGGCGCTCGGCTGCCTTTGGTCTAAACCCAGCCCGGTGTGGAAAACAGAAGCTGGCCTGTGATCTTTCATTCTTTGGGGCTGCACTGCTGCATTCCTCCCAGCTGAAGTTAGCAACATGCACTTGCCTTTGAGGACACAAGACCCCAGCATGCAACAATAGCTTGACCTCAAGTTACTGGCAGCCAGTTCCCTCACCTTGTGTGCGTGTTTGTGTGTTTATGTTTATTTCTAGAAACAATAAATCCCCCTATTCAAACTACTAGGCAACACGTGCACAAGTACACACAATTGAAAAGCCTTTTTGCGGATGACTTTAAGTCCTTCCTGGAAGGGGGTGCAGGTTACACAAAAAGTGGCTGAGCTGGTATTTAAGCACAAACTCCGACACTGGCGTCTGAGGCATCCGAGCTGTGAGGCCACCTGACTTTGTGGCAGGTTGGATTCTCAGAGGATCCACCTGGGAGGGGCGGCAGGTAGCAGAGGCCAAAAAACATAGCCAGGACTCCTGGGCTCTTGGTTTTAATATAACTAAAATCATAGAGCCTTGGAGTTTCCGCAAGGAAATGACCTTGGAGGTGGCCACAGGAGACAGGCAGAAGAATGCAGAGTAAAGAACAAGGCACGTCTTTATACAAAGCAATCTCACGTTTAGTCAGTATTGTGCTGCTCAACCATTCTCCAGACAAGATTTTATGCCCAGAGCAGGGACTTTCCCCCAAACAGTAATATTCCTGTATGTTCTACTTTTCATTTCCTTGATTCTCCCTCCAAAGGTCTCCAAGCAATTTACAAACTGTAGGTTGTGTTTGCAATTCGGACCCTTGAAGTTTATCTATCTTTCTCTCCCCTCTCACTATTCCTTTGTCTTTTATGATTGTGATTGAAAAAGAGGCAGAGTTGGGAGACCAAAGCTCATGAATGTATATGAAGCCATTACATCTGCTGGGTGAGATGCATGCCCAGGCACTCTCATTTAAATGGTAGTCTCTGCATCACCAGAACTGCTTTGGAGCTTTTCCCTCCAATCGCACAAATTCATTTATTTACTCTTTTACTGCATCTATTTACAAGTCCACTTGGCCCTCTGGGAGCCCATTTCAGGCCTCAGAGCTCCAGTAATGAAGCCTGGCTCACTCTACTTTGATATATCTCACCGCTACTGCTGTTTGGGGGATAGAGAGCGTGCCCACCTCTTTTTTTGGAAGGTCAGCCTGACTGAGGACAAAGACTTTAAATTGTGCTCTGTGGAATCCTGGAATCCTGAGTAGGCTGCTAAGAGTTCTAGGAAATACCAGTAATAAAATCAGCATGGGCATATTTTTTTAAAAATTATTTTTCAAGGCACTATGATTTTGGTGTGGTTGTTAAACTTTTTCTGGGGTTAAAATGTGTATCTCGTGCAAACAGACTGTACTCCCTGAAGTTTGTAAGAGTGAACCACAGGTGTGGATCAAGGGTGTTTGGAGGAGCCAGGCAAGAATGGCTGCTGGGGGCCTTCCATGGTTGTGATTCCTCCCAGATAGAGGGGTATCAGCTCCAAGAGGAAGACTACCTGGCAGTAGTGGACACTCAGTAAACATTTGTTGAGTGAATGAGTTTTCTGGTTGCTCCATGTCCTCTGATAGCCCTTCTTGCAGGCTTCCTCCTGCTCCTAGATCTTGTGTCCATTCTGACCAAGGGAGGAATTTTACCAGCAGCTTTGCTCTATGTGCATCACATGCTTAGAGTCAGGATCCTCAGGCCCAACTGGGACTGGGGGACCCCACTGTGACCTACTGGCTGATCCCATCATTGCTCCCCATGTCTCCTTCGCTGCACAACACTTGCCCCTAGGGGAGATCCTGGTGGCATGGCTCACCTCCAGTCCCAGCTCTTCTCTCTCCCCTCCAGCGATGGCTCGGGGCTAATTCTGGTCTTTGCTCTCTAGTCCCCTTGATTCAAGGGCAAGAGCTCCAGGCTCCTGTCCCCTTTGAGTTTTTCTCCAGGTAAATGCCTATTATAACTCCAGAGTCTTGGCCACCAGCTGAGATGATCAGGTTCCTGGAACCGACAGCTCTGTAGCCTGACTGCTCCCTGGAATATGCTTCTCTAGCTGGTAAGACCTCCCTCTCGGAGCTGAGCTGAGCACATGAGTATGGGGGCGAGGCTGTCAGGGTGGGATTCAGTTTCTCTTCTAGAGTCACCCATACGCTCCAGTCCTCTAGCCTCTCTTCTGCACAAAGGCCAAGGTTCTCAAACTAGAGGGAAGGGACATCTTTAACCTCTCCCCAAGTGGTCATAGGTAAGTTAACAATAACACGTGCCTCAACTAACAAACACATAGAGTGACTCTTTGGGAAAATACTGGGGCCCTTGACCTCTTTGCTCTCTGAGGTTGCATTTGTAACAAATGGACAAAATTACTACCCAAAAAGTCCTTTCTTATAATTACCTTAGGAAAAGCAGTCAGAGTGAGAGAACCTTGCTTCTTGGGGGATTTGGCCCATTTCCCTCCATAGTGAGCGAGGGAGAGTCTCATCCTACTGTGGCTCCATGATGGTAGAAGCAGAAGTACTGGCAGTGAATTTTGGTGAGGCTGGGGGGTGGGGGGGGGGGTGCTGGCCTGTGAGGAAGGAAAAATGGAGAACCCGCAGGACAAGGCACTTGGGGAAAGTTCACCAAGAGACATGGAAGTGAAGTTTTTAGAGGAAACAGCTGCTGGAATCTAAGAAATGCAAAAGGATGGAAAGACAATTTTGAGAAGGCTCACTTGGGTTATGATTGTCACCTCCTTTAGCGGCTTTTAAGAACACAATAAAAGGTCTGAATTGTTTTTGGCTATTGAATTAGTTTACTTGGGTGAGACACCATGCTGGAATCCAACGACTTGAGAACCGGGGATTTCATTCAACAAATAATTCACTGCCAACTACCAGGCATATAGCAGTGAATAAAACAGATCCAAGCCCTTTTACTCATGAAACTTACTGGAAGAGATAGAAAGTAAATAAAATAAGTAAATTATGTCATATATTGTAAAGTGGTAAATACTATGGAAAAAATAAAGAGGAGAGAGAGATAGGGAGTTTCAAGGTTGGGGGTGGGGGACATGTTGAAAATTTTAAATATGGTTGTCTGGGAAAGCCTCCGAGAGAGTGACATGGGAGCAAAGCTTTGAGGTGTGCGAGGGGGTGAGCCAGGCCAGATATCTGAGGCTAAGTCTCAGAAGATTTGGTCCCAGGACATGTTTGTGGAACAGCAAGGAGGCCTTATGGCCATAGTGTAGAGAGTGAGGCAGGTGGATGAGCGCAGAGGCCTGTTCACTAGAAGTCTGTGGATTTGTTAGCATTATGCATCCATTCATTCACTAATTAATAAATTATTTAATAAACGATTTAATGAATATTTACTGAGTCCTCACAGAGATGACAATCTGAAATGGAAGACAAATAGTTAATTATCAGAAGCCCATCCAGCTCCAGAATTCTAGGAGAGTCTAAGGAAGGGGAGGAATTTTCCAAAGTCACCAGTCAGAAAATGGCAGAGTGGGCTCTTGAGCCTGGGCAGAGTTATCTCTTATTGCACCTGAGTATGCCAGAGGTGTTTTTCAGTCTTTTCTTTCTCTCCTTTATTCACTGGCATGTGGCCCTTTCTCTCTGGCATTTACTGGTCAGGACCCATGCATGCTGAGGTTCTGGTTTCTGTCTTGGTAGGCCAATCATGGATGGTACAGATGTTGCCTTGGAATCACACTGGTCTTGGGCTTTTTCTCAGGAGTTTTGACCTGTGGCCCTTTCTCACCTCTTTCATCTGTTGGGACTCGTGACTTGCTCTATAATCTCTTTCTTCTATGACAGCTCATCTCTACCTGATGATCCATCTGAGGCTGTGCCCAGTTCTGTTCTCTCTATCTCTACTAATCTCTCATACAAGGCAACTATAACAAAGTCTCATTTCTCTCCCATCCCAAAGCCTAAAATATTCTCTTCTAAACCCAGCCTGTAAGGTCTTTTCATCTCTGTATTAATTTTTTTTCTCTTGTCCTTAGTTCTCTACCTTTCTGTTTTTTTTTTTTTTAAGGTTTTATTTATTTATTTGACAGAGAGAGACACAGCAAGAGAGGGAAAACAAGCAGGGGGAGAGGGAGAGGGAGAAGCAGGCTTCCCGCGGAGCAGGGAGCCCAATGCGGGGCTCGATCCCAGACCCTGGGATCATGACCTGAGCTGAAGGCAGACGCTGAACGACTGAGCCACCCTCCCTTTCTGTTTTAAATCCTGATATCTTCTCCCTCTTCTTGTATTATTTTTCTTCTTGATTACCCCACTAGTCACAAAAACATCTAGGGACTGATTAGATAATTGGGCAAGAAAGAATCCTTTTGGGACTGAGTGGTAAGGAGGGAAAGAGGCTATGAATAGTCATACTTTATTATTTTTTGTGTCACATCTGTGTCTCGTAACAAGTTCGAATTTTAGGTTTGATCTGGACTGTGTAGAGTAGAACTATTATTTCTCCTCTCCTTCCTCATCCTCTTCCTGCTCATCCTTCAGATTGTGACTTTAGACTGCCAAGAGTGTGAGCTCCCTTATCTTCCTTTTACCTGCCATTACTAAGCCATACGATCTTAGTTTGTGTACTGGAATCCCTTTTTGTCATTTTCATGGCTCCAAGTTTATCAATCTATAACTTCAAATATCACCTCTATTCGGATGGCTGTCAATTTTGTATTTCCAGCCCATATATCTCTCTAGATTTAGGACTCTTTAGAGAATCACATCATTCTCTTATAACTGTTACAAGTTTGGGGGTGAGTCCCAATCTCATAATTTTTTGATTATCACCTAAGGTAAGTTCCTTAGCTTTGAGGCTGCTTTTTCTTCTGTGGAAAATGGAGAAAATATGAATATCCACTTGTCAAAGCTGGTGGGAGGACAAAATGAGAGACTGGATGTAGAATTGTCTTGTAATTTATAATGGATGTTAAAAAACAAACCCTCTGCATAGATGGCCAACAGACACATGAAAAGATGTTCTCAGCATCACTAATCATAAGGGAAATGCAAATCAAAACCACAGTGAGATATCACCTGACACCTGTCAGAATGGCAAGATTGCATGAAAAAGACAAGAAATAACAAGTGTTGATAAGAATGTGGAGGAAAAGGAACCCTCATGCACTGTTGGTGGGAATGTAAATTGGTGCAGTCATGGTGGAAAATAGCATGGAGGTTCCCCCCAAAATTAAAAATAAGAATACCATATGATCCTGGGTGCCTGGGTGGCTCAGTCGGTTAAGCGTCTGCCTTCGGCTCAGGTCGTGATCCCAGGGTCCTGGGATCGAGTCCCGCGTCGGGCTCCCTGCTGCGCGGGAAGCCTGCTTCTCCCTCTCCTCCCCACTTGTGCTCTCTATCTCACTCTCTCTGTCTCTCTCAAATAAATAAAATCTAAAAAAAAAAAATAAAAAAAAAAAGAATACCATATGATCCAATAATTCCAATCCAATTTGGGAATTTACCAAAAGAAAACAAAAACACTAATTTTAAAGATATATTCACCCCTGTGTTTATTGCAGCATCATTTACAATAGCCAAGATATAGAAGCAATCTAAGTGTTTATTGATAGACAAATGGATAAAAAAGATGTGACACACAGACACACACACACACAGTGGAATATTACACAGTCATAAAAAGGTTGAGATCTTGCCATTTGCAAGGTGGATGGACCTAGAGGGCATTATGCTAAGTAAAAGAAGTCAGATTGAAAAAGACAAATATATATATTTTTAATATTATTTATTTATTTATTTATTTATTTATGTATTCGAGAGCGAGAGAATGAGAGACAGAGAGCATGAGAGGGAGGAGGGTCAGAGGGAGAAGCAGACTCCCCGCCGAGCAGGGAGCCCGATGCGGGACTCGATCCCGGGACTCCAGGATCATGACCTGAGCCGAAGGCAGTCGCTTAACCAGCTGAGCCACCCAGGCGCCCCGAAAAAGACAAATATTATGATTTTACTCACATGTGGAATCTGAAAAACAAAACAAATGAATACACAAAAAACAAAAAGCAGAATCAGACCTATAATATAGAGAACAAACTGATGGTTGCCAGAGGGAAGAAGGTGTTGGTTGGAGGATGAGCTAAGTGTGAAGGGGAGGGGGAGATATAGGCTTCTAGTTATGGAATGAATAGGTCAGGGGAATAAGAGAAGTTGAATCACTATGTTGTACACCTGAAACTAATTAACATTGTGTTTCAACTATACTCAAAAAAAAAAGCCCTCTACAAATCATTGTTTAGTAAGTTGTATTTGCAACTTCAGCACATGCCAACTAAATTTAGAAATTGCCCCTGCAATAGACATATGTTGCCACCAGGTGGCAGGAGAAACCTGTGATGCAATCAAGGAAGGCGCTGTTCTAAGAGCTAAAATAAATTCTGATTGTTAAAGGCAGACAACTCTTCAATGATTGTTAAATAAAAAAGCTTATTTATAAATCACAGCAAACCTAAATAAACCAAATATAAAGTCTGTAATATAATGTGTTTCATTTTTTAAGGCAATGGTGATCATTTTCTAGATGAAATCTTATACAAAATTCCAAATATATAAAATAGATAAAAATGGCGAGGACACTGGGAATCTGTTCCCTCAACCTCCTCTTTTATTCTTGAGCCAACTCTGCCAAACCTCAGATCTTAATGGGACATAGTTTTATTATTATAATTTTGAATTTATTTTATTGAGGTATAGTTGACATACAGCATTATATTAATTTCAGTGTACAACATAATGATTCAATATTTGTATATAATGCAAAATGATGACCACAATAAGTCTAGTGAACATCTGTCACCATACATAGTTACAGAATTTGGGGGATAGAGTTGTTTTGTTTGTTTTGTTTTTTAAAAGAGAGCAACTGGGGTGGGGAGGAGGGAGAGGGGTAGGGAGAGGGAG
>NC_058415.1:67410113-67486183 GCF_002201575.2 Neomonachus schauinslandi
AAATCAAGAGTCAAGGGTCAGACGCTTAACCTACTGAGCCACCCAGGTGCCCTAGGGACAGAGTTTTATTTATTTATTTATTTTTAAAGATTTTATTTATTCATTTTGACAGAGAGAGAGACAGTGGGAGAGGGAACACAAGCAGGGGGAGTGGGAGAGGGAGAAGCAGGCCCCCCAGTGAACAGAGAGCCCGATGCGGGGCTCGATCTCAGGACCCCGGGATCATGACCTGAGCCGAAGGCAGATGTCTAACGACTGAGCCACCCACGCACCCCTAGGGACAGAGTTTTAAACCACCGTTCTTATTAGTATATTTTCCCAACACCCTCTTAAAACATCCTTTTATCATTATGAAAAAATACATAGTAGTCTTTAAAAATAGAGTTTTAAAGTATATATAAAATATAAATCATGAAGAGATAAAATGTATATAAATATAAATTTATAGAATTTGGGGTGCCTGGCTGGCTCAGTCAGTGGAGTATACAATTCTTGGTCTCAGGGTTATGGGTTTGAGCCCCATGTTGGATGTCAAAATTGCTTAAAAATAAAATGTTTAAAAATTTATAAAACTTACGGAATATATAAACAGAATTTTTATAAACTCTACCCAGAATTAGAACATATAAATATAAATTTTTAAATTTTAGAATAAAAACATTTTAGGGCAGTTCAGGAAAGTTTCTTAAAACAATATTCTTAATATTCTCAGCTGCTTTCAACCTTTATTTTAATTGTTGGAAAATTTCTATCTAGCTTTCAGTCCAAGAGCAGACTGAGCACAAACATTTCAACCCCTTTCACCCTTAAAAGTATCATGCTAAGTGAAATAAGTCAATCAGAGAAAGACAATTATCATATGATCTCATTGATATGAGGAATTTGAGAAACAAGACAGAGGATCATAGGGGAAGGGAGGGAAAAATGAAAAAAGATGAAACCAGAGAGGGAGACAAACCATAAGGGACTCTTAATCTCAGGAAACAAACTGAGGGTTGCTGGAGTGGGGGGTGGGAGGGATGCAGTGGCTGAGTGGTGGACATTGGGGAGGGTGTGTGCTATGGTGAGCGCTGTGAATTGTGTAAGACTGGTGAATCACAGACCTGTACCTCTGAAACAAATAATACATTATATGTTAATTAAAAAAAGGAAAAAAAAGTATCAACATGATTTCACAGAACTAGAACAAATAATCCTAAAATTTGTATGGAACCACAAAGACCCCAAACAGCTAAAGCAATCTTGAGAAAGAAGAACAAAGCTGGAGGCATCACAATCCCAGATTTTAAGATATACTACAAAGCTATAATAATCGAAACAGTGTGGTACTGGCACAGAAATAGACACATAGCTCAATGGAACAGAATAGAGAACCCAGAAACAAATCCTATACTTATACGGTCAATTAATCTATGACAAAGGAAGCAAGAATATACAATGGGGAAAAGACAGTCTCTTCAATAAATGCTGCTGGGAAAACTGGTCAGCCACATGCAGAAGAATGAAACTTGATTACACCATACAGAAAAATAAATTCAAATTGGATTAAAGACCTAAATGTGAGACCTGAAACCATAAAAATCCTAGAAAAAAACATAGGCAGTTGTTTCTTTGACATTGGCCATAGCAACATTTTTTTAGGTAGATCTCCTCAGGCAAAGGAAACAAGAACAAAAATAAACTATTGGGACTATACCAAAGTAAAAAGCTTTTGCACAGTGAAGGAAATCATCAACAAAACAGAAAGGCAACCTACTCAATGGGAGAGGGTATTTGCAAATGACATATTGATGAGGGGTTGGATAACCAATGATCGCCAAACTCATGAAGAGAATAAGAAAGAGAAAATGAAAATGAACTAACACAACTGACTTCAGAGCATATATAGATAATTCAGGGAAAAGAAGAAAACTTTAGAAGGATTATTGAAGACATGAATTAGTCAAGATGATATTTTCATAAAATGAAAAGAGTATATTATAATAAGAGGCAATTGCCTTGGATTAGTGACCAAAGAAAATTCCAAGCATTTTAAAAAATGTAATTCTTAAATCAGGGCTGCCGTGGTGCATAGCTCCAGGGGTGTAGCTGTGTGAATGGAGTTCTCTGGATGGTGTCATGTAGAGCCTCTGTGGCCACGTGCAATGGCTTGAGTTTGGAGGTCAGGCACCTCGATTTAAGTGCAGACTATCTCACAGCTGGGGAGAGAGCTTGACTTCCCTGGGCTTTAGGTTCCTTCTGGCCCCGAAAGATTGTGGGATTAGGAATATATTCGAGGAAGGAGGCCTCTTCCTGCCTTGGTTCCGACAGATGTTAAGAGACTTCCCCAGGTGGTCCTGCCCCTCTCACGGTCATTTAATAATCTCTGCATTTATAACCTGTTGCAACTTTTCTCTCCTTTCGATCTGCACCTGGGAATGTGAAGGAGTTGGGAGGACACCCTCTTCTACTACCCCTTCGCCCAAACTCTGATCAGTCCTGAAGCAATTCTTTCTTGGTAATGCCTCAGTCTTGGATGAGTGTATATCTCCTTCATAAAGATGAGTGTATATGTCCTTCATAATGGAACAAAATCAATATAAGGTTTATGGAAAAATTCTGTTGCACAAGAGAAGCATGGTAATGTACTGTGACTAAGCAAATTCACTTTCCTCTGAGATATATTTCTTATAAGAAACTGAAAACACATTTAAAAAAAATATCAATTCCTAACAAGACATGCAAAGATACTTGCTTCTATTAAACTGACTGGGCTGTTCTTGGGAGGGAAGGGAGTAAGAAAACAAAAGGATGCACAGAAATGAGCAAATATAGTAGCTGAAATACAATCTACAGAGGAATCAAGAGAGGGGAGACTGGATACTATTAAAAAAAGCAATTAAGTGAGGTAGAAGACAAACTTTAGGTGTTCTCAGAATGCAGAGGAAAAGGGCAAAGATATTAAAGCAGTATCAAAGAAGATGGCAACTGTCAGCAATAGAAAGCAGAAATTAGCTTCATGATTAATATGCATTCTAGAAAACGAATCCAGAACGAATGGAGTGGAGGCAATAAATGTGGGAAAAAATAAAAACAGGATTTCTGACTTTAAAATATCTTTTTAAAATTTTTAAAAATTGGATTTCAAAGAAAAGAAATAACCCTGCAATCATCCTGAAAAGAAAGTAAAAAACCTGTTTCTGACAAGTGAGCAGAAAGCAGATTGATATTAGAATTCTTGGCAACACTGAATGCCAGGAAACAATGTAGCAATGTCTGTAGAACTTAGTGGAGAAGGCTATGGTTCCTATGTGAAGGAAATAGGAAGATACCTTCAGAGATGTTTGGTATCTGGAGAAATATCCCACCCACATAATATTGCTTAACAAATTGGTCACAAGGTGTCCGTCCCAGATCCTTGAGATGACATACACTGCAGTGAGCATTGACTATGTTAAATACACAGATATAATTTAAGTAATGGTGACAGAAGGCAAAAGACTATATGTAAAGAAATTATACATGTTATATATACATTTAAAAGAGAAAATAATATCTGAATTCAAAATAGAAGAAAGCAGAATGGAAGGAATAGAGGCAAGAGAAAATGTAAGTGCTAATTTTCATATTTTCAATAGATTACAGTAAAAATTACAGTCTGTATTTGATAAAAATAGATTTGAGAGTGCTTTTGAAAGTTTTCCATGGAATTCATTATTGGAATTCCAAATTTTTGTAGAAGAGTGAAACAAAGATTAACCTATAAAGAAAACTGGAACAGAAAGGAATATCAAAAGAAACGAAAAACAGAAAATATAAAATGGCATTAGAAAGACGAGCATAACAAGTCTGAGAATAAATATAAGTAGTTTAAAATTTCCTGTTTAAAAAAAATTAAACTTCCTCCAATTTGATCATAAAATTCAGTGGTTTGCTATGTTCAACTATAAAATAAAAGGCAAGGATGTATGAGAAAAATGGAAACAAAAAAAGAGAATGGTTATAGGAATCACTAATAACTCATTTTAGAATCATTTTATGCTGCTGGAAGTGCTGATATAGATCAGTGGTTCTCTAACTGGTACACCAGAATCACCTGGAGGGTCTGTCAATAAACAGATCCCTGGGCCCCACCCACAGAGTTTCTGATTCATTAAGTCTGGGATGGGGCGTGAGGATTTACATGGCTAACAAATTTCCAGGTGAGGCTGATGCTGCCAGTCACCGAGAAAAACCGATGGAGAGTGGAGATTTAATGGGAATGCAAATGTATGTGCTAAGGAATAGCATCAAAATATACATAGCAAAAACCATTGGAAATATAAGAAGATAAGAGAATAACAAATTTCAACATTTTTTAAAATAAAAATAAAATTATTAAATCTCAAAAAAAAAAAAAGAAAGGAAAACACAGTCCAGGCTAGAGGTGATTATGGATAATTCTTCCTCAATTGACAAGAATTGTAAAAAATTTCACTATCATTTGTACTGTTCTAGAATAGGGAACCTGATGAGTTTAAAGCCAATCAAAAAGTAGCATAATCTAAATATTCTCAAGAGAGATGGATGAAAAGGAAACCCATAGACCATTCTCAGGAATCTTAAGTCTTAACAAAAAAAAGTGAGTGGAAAATGACACACTAGAACCAAGGAAGGTTTATCCCATAAAGGAAAGGATTATTTTTAGGAACTTATTACAATAAAACATTATATTCATAGAGATCCCTAAAAAAAAAAAAAAGAGAACATATTACACCCATTTACTAGAAAACTTAGCATTATTAAGAGTTTCTGTGTAAACCCAAATCATCCTTGGTGGTGATCAATTATGGTGATCTAGAGTTCCCATTAATCTCACGACATTAGTGAGAACATTTATAGTTCTCAAAATAGAGGACTTGATTGGGTCAGTTTCCTCCCATTTATATGGAATACCTCTTTTTTTTTTTTTTAAGATTTTATTTATTTATTTGATAGAGAGAGAGACAGCGAGAGAGGGAACACAAGCAGGGGGAGTGGGAGAGGGAGAAGCAGGCTTCCCGCAGAGCTGGGAGCCCGATGCGGGGCTCGATCCCAGGACCCTGGGATCATGGCCTGAGCCGAAGGCAGTCGCTTAACCAACTGAGCCACCCAGGAGCCCCATATGGAATACCTCTTAACTAGTGTCTTTATCAAGCGATCTTATAAGTTCCTGGCCTTCTTTAGACCTTTGCAACTGCTCCCTGGTGCCATCAGCTATGGCTCAAGTGGCAGATTATGTATGTGACACATAGGACTCCAGCCAGGGCATGCTTCTTCAGGAGGAAAGTGACCTGGAAGGCATTCCCAGGACTTCTTTTGCAATGTGGACAGTTCATGGGCATCTTTCTGAGCCATACAGCATCTGTGATAGAAAAGAGTTCAGAAGGAAGGATGATGGAACATGATATTTCTCCATAAAGGAATCGTAACAAATATTGGCGATGACACTGAACTTTCTACAGCTATGTGGGCTGAGGTTTTGAATTATTTCTCTTGGATATTAAAGAACACAGTGACTCAAAGGGCCAGAAGTGGGGCTGGGACAACTGGATATCCAAATGCAAAAGAATGAACTTGAACTCCTATTGCACACAATATAAGAAAATCAAGATGGATTAATCACCTAAAAGTAAGATTTATGCCTATGTTTACTTTAAGAATCCTAAGGATTCTTAAAGTAAACATAGGCATAAATCTTCATGATCCCAGATTTGGCAATGGTTCCTTAAATATGGCAATAAAAGCACAAGTATCCAAAGAAAATATAGATAAATTGGACTTCATCAAATTTAAAAACTTTGGTGCTTCAAAAGGCTTCAGAGGGCCTTCCAGATTCGTTCCGGATTCGTTTTCTAGAATGCATATTAATCATGAAGCTAATTTCTGCTTTCTATTGCTGACAGTTGCCATCTTCTTTGATACTGCTTTAATATCTTTGCCCTTTTCCTCTGCATTCTGAGAACACCTAAAGTTTGTCTTCTACCTCACTTAATTGCTTTTTTAAATAGTATCCAGTCTCCCCTCTCTTGATTCCTCTGTAGATTGTATTTCAGCTTTTATTTCATCAATAAAATGAAAAGATAATTCATGGGAATGGGAGTAAATATTTGCAAATCATATATCTGATAAAGGACTTATCTCTGGAATATTTAAGGAACTCTTACAATTCAGTAATAAAAAGACAACAAAATTAAAGATGGGCACAGGATCTGAATAGATATTTCTCTGTGGAAGATCTACAAATGGCCAATAAGCACATGAAAAGCTGCTCAACATCATTAGTCATCCGAGAAATGCAAATCAACCCCACAATGAGGCACCGCTTTATACCCACTAGGGTGGCTCTAATTAAAAGGACAGATAACAAGTATTGACGAGGATGTGGAGAAATTAGAACACTCATATACTGCTGGTGGGAATGTAAAATGGTACATTGCTTTGGAAAACGGTCTGTCAATTACTCAAAAATTTAAACGTAGAATTACCATATGACCCAGTGACAATTCCACTCCTAGGTATATACCTAAGAGAAATGGAAACATATGTCTGCCAAACAAACTTGTATGTGAATGTTCACAGCAGTGTTATTCACGATAGCCAAAAGGTGAAAACAACCCAAGTGTCCATTATTGGGTCATAAAAAGGAATACCGATACATGCTAAGTGAATAAATTTTAAAAATATTATGCTATGTGGAAGAAGCTAGTCACAGAGGATCACATATTGTAGTATTCCATTTATATGAAATGTCCTGAGTAGGCAAATTCATGGAGATAGGAAGTATTCTAGTGGTTATCTATACTAGGATGAGGAGTTTAGGAGCTAAAGGGTATGGAGTTCTCTTTGGGGTGATGAAAACGTTCTAAAATTGATGGTAATAATGGTTGCACATTTCTGTGCATATACTAAAAACCACTGAATTGTGCACTTTAATGGATAAATTATACAGTATGTAAATTATATCTCAATAAAGCTATTATAAAGACTAGAATATTGTGGACATCGGGGTCATACATAGACTGAATCTCCTCACTGTATCCTCCATATCTTCTTACATTTAAAAAATGTTTATTTTTCCTGCTTAGAGTTTTAAACTTCTCGTGTCTCTTCCACTTTGGTAATCCAATTTTCTGCAGTATCTGTCTGCTTCCATTACAGTTTTAATTCCAGTTTTATTTTCATGTTCACCCAATCTTTCTTGATGTCAAATTGTTACTTTTTCATGACTCTGTTTTAGTTTCATAGATTCAATATATTCTTGAATCTTGCTGAGCATATGACTCATAAATGCTTTAAAATTTCTGCTGCTTCTTGGAGTAAATCTGTTTCATAAATGCAATTTTTTAAAAAAGGATTTCCTCTTCTTCTGACCTGCAGTATTCTTACTTCATAGATGGGGTGATTTTACTCTGTTTGAAGACTTGGGGCATCTCACCTCCAAGACTCAGCACTTTGCTTGTCCTCTAGAAAATAAACTTAGCTGTTTGCTAAATGTAGTACATGCCCTGGGGTGATGCCGATGTTGGTAATCTTCACTGGGGTCAGTCTACAAATTGTTAATGGATTGCTGACTCAATATGTTTGCCATTTTCATGGAAATTTGGGAGTGGAGACATTCAAATGTCTTTTCTAAGTTGCCATCTTAGCCATCTTTTTCTGGTCAAAAAGAAAAAAAAAAGATTTTTTAAGCATACACTTGGTTTATTTGGAAATTTCAAATAAAGGTGATTTTTTTTTTTTTAAGTCAATAAACCCTTCAGAAGTCTTCGTTTTTGCTATGGGTCGGCTTGGGACTTGGGACCCCAGTCGCTCAGGCAGTGTGTGCTCTCTTCTTCTTTCTGGTCAAATTTATTTGCTAAAAAGTTTAATGTTGCATTACCTATACATAGCTTAGGGAGATTAAGAATCATATTGGTAGGAATTCAAGTAATTGGAAAATCATTTAGAAACTTAAACTTTGAGAAAAGAACAACTTATCTTGTGTTAGTAATTGCAGGAAAAGGCAATAAGGAGGCTTTTGTCAGAAATAGTGTTAGCTAGACCAGTGGATATAAAATCTGATTACTACCATACATCAAAATGAATTCCAGATGGATTCAAGAGTTAAAAGAATGTACAGTTGAAAACAGACTAATGTAAAATGGAGTTGTTATCATTTTTTCCCCAAAGAAGAATACTTTACCAAGCACTGAAGTCACAGAAAAATAAGAGACAGGGTTCCAAGTTTGGACCCCCAAAATGAAAAACTTCTGTTCAACAACAAAAAGAACCAAATTTAGAAGGTAAACATACTTTGGATGTATTTGTAACGATAATGACAAAGTCATGGTAATAGAATTGCATATCTACATGGAACCTTAGGAATTACTTTGGTTAAATTTTTCCCAAGGTGAGGTGGGGTATTAGGTCCATACTGGACCTGTGACTAACAGGCTCTGTGAAGACCACCAGGTATACTGGTGCAGAGGATGACCTTGGGAATCTGTCGGGCGGACTTGGGTTTCAACTACTAGCTCTGTTACTTGGGGAAACTCATTTCTCTCTGAGCCTCAGCTTCTTCATCTATAACATGGAGGAGAATGGTAATCTCTATCTCACAGTTGCAGTAAGAATAAAATGAGATAAAGCATTGAGGTACCTAAGAGTGTCCAGCACATGGAAAGAGCACCACAGGTGGTATTGCTTTATTTATCCCACTGCCTTCATGTTACTCGTCATCTTCATCATCGGTCATTCCATTCTCGTCATCCTTATCCTCATCCCTACCTGTGTTTGGATCCTGAATCAGCATTTCTGAGCATCAGAAGCTTTTTGGAGCCTTCAAGTTACCTTGGAAGTCAGTGCAACAGGTGGATGAAATGAAAATGAGGCCAGATAGGGCAGAACCTCACAGGTCCCTGCTGTTGTTCTGCTCTGGTTCCTTTCTTCCCTCTGCTGGTTTCCTGGTTCGGCATTATTCTCCCTAATTCAGACACTCCATCCCCCGGCCCATTTTGATGTTCCAGGACACTGTGTAACATTGGACAGTTTCTAAAACTTTTCTTTCTTCCAGTTTCCTCACTTGGAAGTTGGGAATAACAATCTCTACATCCTCACGGATGTGATGAGAATTTTTGAAAGGACATAATTGTGAAAACTAGCATAGCAGCAGACATTGTAGGTCCCCCAAAACTCTTAATTAATTTAGAGACGGCAACTTGCTTGGTGTCACACATCTTATTGAACCAAGGAATGCCCTTTGGGCACAGTGTCTAACTATTGTTAGATTTATGGCCCAGTCTCACGTTAAATATGGAAGGACAGGCTGTTGCTTGGAAATGCTCGCTTGACCCATTTTTCTCTAAGCTCCATATCCATCCACTTTTGAAATTCCTGGAGTGGCTTTTCCTCGCCCAGTGGAAATAGCCTTTTGGCTTTCTGTGATAGCTTTCTTTTCCTTTTTTCTTTTCAAATTACTTATGACCACTTGTTTTTTATACATAATTTAAAGAACCAAAGCTGACACCCCTCCCCCATGTAACAGTTGGCAAAAACACTAAAAATATGCCAAAACTTAATTTTATGTGTGTACTTTTTTTTTTTACCCCCTAAGAAATAATAAAAAAATTATACTTGCAAAACATGTAGTGTGGGTCTTGAATCAAGTAATCAAGTTACTTCTGCCAGATGCCTTTGACAGCACCCCAAAAGGTCTAGATTCCTGGGAATTACATTTCCTGTGTGTAGCCCTCCACATGTCTGCACTTTGTGTGTGTGCAAGGTGGAGGCTGGATGTGGCCCGCCCCCGGGGACATGATTCCTTGTATTAAAAGGCAATACTAAGGACATTTTTTTGTGTGTTTCAAACAGCATATTTTTGTCTCAACAGTCTGATGCTGAAGCAGACCTCTGGAAAAGCAAGTCTGTTTCTTGTGCAATTCCTCCTCAACCCCCTCCCACCCTAGCCATATGCTTTTTCTATCTAACTCCCATCTCTTGGATGCCATAAGGTTTGGCAGAATCTTGGCATGGGGCTCAGAGATCTGAAATTATGTTGGGTGTGATGTCTGACCATTCTCCCCTTGTCTGTCCAGCTTTACTTTTTGTGGTAATATGGATGTACATGGTAATATGAGTTTTGATGTATTTCTCTGGTAGTTGGAGTCAGTTGGTTCTCACTGATATTGATAACGCTCACTCTGATTTAAACACTGCCTTTTAATTTAAAAAATTTTATCGGGAAGGTGTTCTTAGCATATGTTCCCAAATGACATTATTCTCCCTTAGCTGTAACTCAGTGGGAACCGCATTCAGTAGGAGCTGCATCGCTGCCCGCTGGATAGGATTCCTCTGCCTACAAGTCATAGTACCACAGTGCCGGGCACTGCTGACAAATGGTTGTACTTGAGTTATTTAATACAGAAGATGGACTCCCATTGTTATGGTCCCTATGTTACAAACACTCCAGGGTCAGTTGTGAAATACTCTAGAAAGACCACAGTATCAGCTGCCATCTTGATATCAGCTGCCATCCTGTTTCCCAGAGCTCTGCCTTCCTCAGCAACGTCCCACTGGATTTTCCAATATCTTCGCCTGATAGGACCTCTCCTTCCGCAAGTCCTGAGCACATCATGATTGGGAAAGCTCTTGTACTCCTTTCCCTTAACACTATGGTCCTTAAAAGGAATTCAGCATCTACCCTAGATCCAGCCTCCACCAGTTAGCCACCACCATTAGTCTTTTTTTTTAAATTTTTTTAGTTTTTTTTTTTTCATTAGTCTCTTCTTTACCTACACCCTAACCTACCTGCTAACATCTGTTCCGTGCTAACTAACTTTTAGGCTTGTATGCCACCAGGACCTAGTCTAAGTCACCTGTGTAGCTTTTCATTCATCCATTCATTCACTCACTCATGCATTCATTCACTTATGCATTCACTCAGGACACATTTAATGAATCCCTGCTCCTAGATAGGCTCTCCTCAGGCCCTGTGATGGGAATAGAAAAGGGGACAATTATACTATATGTAGTTAGTATAGTACAGTAGAGGGACTAAATTAGAGGGAAGCACAGAATGCTATGAAAACAAGGAGGAAGTTTTAACCCAGTCAGGGGCTGAGCAGAGAGGAGGTGAGGGGGGGCGGGGGGGGCGGCGGCTGTCGGGGAACATTTCCTAAGAAGCAAACTTGTGGAACTGCGTCCCTGCACACAAGGAGCACTTCTGCCTCCCTCTATGGGACTAGTTTCTTTTTCTTTTTTTTTTTTTTAAAGATTTATTTATTTATTTATTTAGTTGAGAGAGAGAGAATGAGAGACAGAGAGCATGAGAGGGAGGAGGGTCAGAGGGAGAAGCAGACTCCCCGCCGAGCAGGGAGCCCGATGCGGGACTCGATCCCAGGACTCCAGGATCATGACCTGAGCCGAAGGCAGTCGCTCAACCAACTGAGCCACCCAGGCGCCCTATGGGACTAGTTTCTGTCTTAGTTCTCTGCCTTGTGCTTTATCAGTTGTACTTTCTAATTTTTCACTTCCATCTTTGGGTGGAAGTCAGCCTCCTGAAATTCAGTAAATTTGGCTAGAATCCAGGTACTCTGCTTAACTCCTCTGGACACTACCCTGCCCTCTGGGTGATGGAATATGCTTGGTCCCCTGTCAATTTTCTGAATCTTCCAGAACCAGGTCCACCGCCTCTGGATTTCTGAGTGTTTGCCCTCTGAGCCTTGGACCCCCATTACTGCAACATCCTCCGGAGCAGGTTGCCCAACACAGGCATGTGGATGATCGGACTTTGGGAGCTAGGCTGGGACCTACATACTGGTCCACACCAGCCTGGTCTTGAGCCAGGTTAGCTTCCCTAGATCCCTTCAGTTGGCTTCTCTTCCCATCTCAGAGTCCACATTGAATGCCTGCCTCAGCTAAGAGTCTAATATGCCTTACATCTGAGCATATCTGAATTACAAGTACAACTGGTCTATAAGCTGAATGGGTTGAACTTGGTAGCGTAAAATCCAAAAATAATTTTATTATTTTTTTTATCAACCACTGCTCTTTAAACCAGCTCTGTTGGGAATCTCTTTCCTATTCCTAGCTAATACCTCAGAAGTACTAGCTTTTCTGGCAATTTCTCGTATCAGAACAGACTCATTTCTTTTTTTTTTTTTTTAAGATTTTATTTATTTGACAGAGAGAGACACAGCGAGAGAGGGAACACAAGCAGGGGGAGGGGAGAGGGAGAAGCAGGCTTCCCGCGGAGCAGGGAGCCCGATGCGGGGCTCGATCCCAGGACCCTGGGATCATGACCTGAGCCGAAGGCAGACGCTTAATGACTGAGCCACCCAGGCGCCCCCAGACTCATTTCTGGAGTATTAAAAAGCTCAGTTTGATTTAGATTAGGTTGGACTCAGCTTCCGGCCTTGGAGAAGAGAGACAGACGTGGTCTGTTCTTTTACCTCACCTCCCAGCTAGCTCCCTTTCTACTGCTTCTGGATGAGTGGGAAGGAGGAATGAGAGGGAAATCTTAATTCTTATTTGACAGCTGTTGGCATAATTGGCCTTGGTGTGGTCTGTGTGGCAGATGCCCAACTGCTCAAGGAGAGACTCTGTGAGTCCTTGAAGCCCCAGCCCTGGCCCTCCCAGGGATCTCTGGTGTGGGCGATGCATTCTCTGGCTGGCAGCCAACAACCCCTCCTCAGCCCTGGCTCAGAAGGAATACCTCCAGACTCTTCCTGCTGGCATCTCTTCAGCCTGCCCCATCCTTCTGCGTGGGGCTTCTTTGAAGATGGCTCCAGCTTAGCTACTCTGGGGGAAGTCCACTTAACCCATGGGAAAACCCACGTCAGCCTTGCTTCACCTTCTGAGGAGGTGGAGCTCAGCCCTGCACGGCTCTCCAGGCTCTCTACCTGCAGTCACAGGTAGCTCTCTGTGGGCCGAGGTGGGGTGAGTACCCTCTCTCCTGCCCACTTCCTTCCTTTGTAAGGAGGGGACGGGAATGTCAGATGCTTCCTGCCAGATGGGCAACTCTCTTCAAAGACACCCTTACTCTGACTCTTAAAAGCTTGGAAGGTGGGTGACGCATTAGGAGATCCAGGACCTGTCAGCTTTGGGCTTCCATGAAAATTCGGAGATACCATGGAAATGCCCATTTAACAGAGACACCCTGTGGGGTGTTCTACTGAGAAAATGTACCAGCAAGAATCATCCAAACTTGGGGGGGGGGACTTGAACTTCAAGTTGAACTTTATGGATTTGTGAACTGAGACTCCCTCACTCCCCAGAGAAGCTCCAGTAGCTGCAGCTGATGTTGTAGTGGGCCCTGCTCACCCAAGCTCTGTGAGTCTCCACCAGCACATTCTAAACCCATGGGCTCTGGAGGGAGGCCAGCTGGGAGCAGAAACTGAAAAGAAAGGCTGCCCACGGTGGGGCCACAGACGCGGAATAAAGAGGAAACAAGCTCATTGGCAAAAGCTAGCCCCGGTGACTGGCAAGTGTGTGCCACCAAGAGACAGCATGGTGCTCAAGTGTGCTGAAACAGCAGGTGTGACTTATCTCTCACCTGAGCCCCACCTGTGATGATGGAGAGTGCGTGTGTTGGAGAGAGAGGGAGGGAGGGAGGGAGAGAGAAAGAAAGACAGAGAGAAACAGAAAGACAAACCCCACTGGAAGAGCATTTGAGTCTGGGAGGGGAAGTGGGGGATAGAGAGAGGAAAAGGGAGGGAAAGAGAAAGCGAGAAAAAGAGAAAGTAAGAGAGAGAAGGAGAAAGAGAATGCAACTCAGAGCAAGAGAGCCAGAAGGAGAAGAGGTGTGAGTTCTGGCCAGCCCCCAGCGGCTGGGTGGAAGGCAGCCTCCCAGAGCCGGCCGCCTCGCTGTGGGTATCCAGGGCACATCTGGGCCACGTCAGTGGGTCATTCAGTGCTGAGCTGCAGCGTTGTGTCTGGGCTCCTGCCCAACCACATGCGACTCAGTCTATGTCCCAAAGAACACTAATATGAGGGGTTTGGTGCCAATTACTTACAAGGAAGTGCCGACTGGGGGTCCTGGGACGTATGACAAGGGCTTCCTAGAGGAGCAGGTATTTGTCCTGGGGCTCCACGAAAAGGGATTAGGAAATGCGGTGCCTGGAGAAAGAGTGTTTCAGGAGGAGGAAGCAATGACAACCACAAAGGGTGTTGCCCTGGGAATAGAGCCCCTCTCGTCCCGCAGGAGAGGAGACCGGACCAAGGCCAAGAGTGGGCAAGGGCTCAGGGCTCACCACTACTTTGGCTGACCACTGCGGACTTGGTTCCTTGCCTTCTCTGACCTTTCATGATTTCCAGTTTAGTTTAGTGGGAGTCCAGGTCCTGGCCCCTCCTGAGTAGCCCCCCAGTGCTAGTTTCCTGCAGTGAAAGGAATGCATCATCATCCCTGCCTGCTTCCCATGTCGGCCGGGCTCCTCAGCCAACTTCCGGCAGCCGCATCCTTGCCTCCCCACCGCACCTGCCACAGGTGGAAGAGATGTCAGAGAAGCTTTGTGGCTTTTTTAGTCAGGACGGCCTGCCTTCCCACCCCGGTCATAGCCACAGGCAGATGGGAGGCCCAAGATGAAGATTCGTCCAACGATGGAATGAAGGATAATGAAGGGGCAAGAGCGTAACTTTGATGTTGGGAAGCCTTGGCTTGACTCAACTTTATCATTTCCTTTGGACGAGTTTGGGCAAGTCACTTACCTTCCCTGTTTCCAGTTTCCACTTAGTCCCCTTGGTGACCGTGAGACCTGTATGAAATCACTGTTAAGTAATGCACCACGGCATATCCATTATTATCAGTGTTTTCCCAGCCTTTTATGAAGGTAAGAATTACATGAAGCTCTTCTTAGAACATCCAGACTGGGGAGCTCCGTCCCAGAATTAGCATTTCTGGGGGAGAGGCCTGATGATCTGTATATTTAGCAAGTATTCCAGATAATTCACATCAGCAGTCAAGTTTGGGTAATCGATGCTATGATGTTATGTAATACTCAGGGGATGGGAATCCTGTAGAGGCAGTAAGAGTGAGAAATGGAGGTTGAGGGTGAGAAAAGAGAAGCACTCAATAATTTATTAGAGGTGAGTGCCGAAGCCTTATTTTTTAAGTATTGGGTATTAGAGTTATCATTTTTAGTCCTGGTTGTGAATCAGAGTCAGGAACCTTTGCACTGAGGAGGCTGACCTTCCTGTCGCTCTCCACCTGAAGATTAACAGCTCCATTCTGCAGCATCTGCACCTGAGGTCCGGGGCACTGAAAGCATGAAGACAGGGAAGGACGGCGAGAACTGTTCACTTTTGTTGCTAAAGGCAGGGGCTCCTGCCTGTGGGAGAAAGAGTCTGGTGAAGAACAGAATCCTTTGGGCAAGGTGGGCTTCAGCTTGCCACAGAAGGAGAGCTTGTCCAGTCCTTCCTCTCCCTAGTGGATAGAGAACTAACCTCACTGCTCCAGAATATATAGCCTGACCACTGAGACAGAAATAATGCCTCTTCTTCTCCTGGACAGCTGGGCTGGAGGGAACTGGCCCTCCTCTTAACTTGTATCATACTCAACTCACCTCTTAAGGAACAGGACACCAGCTACTTTGTTTTCCAGTTACTTCTCTAGCAGAGCCTGGCTGGATGGTTACAATTGTGTATGCTCTTCCTAGGTATCCTGTGGTTGGAAATGATGTTTTCCACATCTACACCTGGGCATTACAGTTTCTCTGCAATATTCTTGACTCTCTTTCTCTTGTCCAACCAACTGGAGGTGAAGGACTCTGATTTGGTGGAATGACACATGGAAGGATCCAGATCCCGGATCCTGGCATGAACAAAAACCTCACAGACCTGCATGGGACTGTGAGAACAGTGAGAAATACACTACTGAGATTTTAGGGTTGTTATCATGGTTAATACATCCCTATAGACTGGAAATTTTGTGATGGAAATTGATGTCCCATTTATCTCTATGGTCTCCATAGCTGGAGACAGGGCCTGGAGTTGAAGACATGGAGGTGAACATACTCTAGGTGGAGGAAGGGGAGAAGTCATGAATACTCCGGCCACTAAAGCAGAACTGATGAAACCCTGTTCTTTGGATGAGATGATATACTATTTTTTTTTTTTTACATTACATCATTAGTTTTTGATGTAGTGTTCCGTGATTCATTGTTTGTGCATAACACCGAGTGCTCCATGCAGAACGTGCCCTCTTTAATACCCATCACCAGGCTAACCCATCCCCGCACCCCCCTCCCCTCTAGAACCCTCAGTTTGTTTTTCAGAGTCCATCATCTCTCATGGTGAGATGATATACTATTGAAAGTACAGGTTTGGAGCCAGATTTATTTGAGTCCAGATTGCCACTCTGCTACTGATAAAGCAGGCAATTTTACCACCTCTGTGAACCTGTTTCATCATCTGTAACATGAGCCTGAAAACTCCTCCTTGATATGCTTGTTTTGAGGATTAAATGAAGTGACATTTTTGACAGAGCTACAGGGCTATGAGAATGTTCATTAAGGTAATATATGTAGACTGGTCCCTACCTGTGACAACCCTGCATCCATGCATAGACTTTTTTTCTGGTTGGATTCATGTAAACATCAACATATTGGACCAGTCTTATGCCCAGGGAGGAACCTGTTATAATAGTGCAAAAGTTTCTCATGAGCATGGAGGCTGGAGTGTGCAGTTAGACCTCAGGAGTCCTACCCTTTAGGTCTGCCCTTTAGGATGGCTCCTCTTGGGGCCACTACTTTATTCTTCTCTCCTCCTTCAGACCATCCTACTCTGGTTCCTTCTGCTGCTAGAGGTTCTCTAAGAGGTCAGCCAGAACACACCAAAGTCGAAAGTCTTGGGGAGGAGGGCTCTGTCCACTTTACTAGAACGTAAGCTCTGAGAGGACATAGATGGCATTTTAATTACTTAGCATCTGTCTCCCAGATATACAAAATTGCTGCCATGAATTGGAAGAATTAATGTTGTTAAAATATCCATACTACTCAAGGTGATCTACATATTCAATGCAATACCTGTCAAAATCCCAGTATTTCTCACAGAAATAGAAAAATCAATTCTAAAATGTGTATGGAACTACAAACAACGCACGGTAGCTGAAGGAATTTTGAAAAAGAAGAACAAAATTGGAGGCACCATACTTCCTGATTTCAAATTATATTATGAAACTACAGTAATCAAGACAGTATGGTACTAGCATAAAAACAGACACACAGATCAATGGAACAGAATAGAGAGCCCAGATAGAAACCTAGCCATACAGAGTCAGTCTTCAGCAAGGGCACCAAGAATACTCAAAGGGAAAAGGATAGTTTCTTCAATACATGGTGCTGGGAAAACTGGATATCCACATGCAAAAGAATGAAATTGGGCCTTTACCTCACACCAAACAAAAATCAGCTCAAAATGCATTAAAGACAAACCTAAGATATGAAACCATAGAACTCCTAGAAGAAAACAAAGGGGAAAATCTCCTTGACATTGGTCTTGTCAATGATTTTTTGGATATGACACTAGAAGTATAGGCAGCAAAAGCAAAAATAAACAAGTAGGACTATATCAAACTAAAAAGCTTCTGCACAGCAAAGGAAATGATCAAAAAAATGTAAAGGCAACCTACGGGTTGGGAATAAATATTTGCAAACCATACATCTGATAAGGGGTTAATATCCAAAATATATGAGGAACTCATACAACTCAATAGTATAAAAACAAACAACCAAATTGAAAAATAGGCAAAGAACTTGAATAGACGTCTGGCATGTAGAAGACATACAAACGGCCAACAGGTAGTTGAGAAGGTGTTCAATATCACTCATCATCAGGGCAATGCAAATCAAAACTACAATGAGATATCCCCTCATACCTTTTGGGATGGTATTACAAAAAAAAAAAGTTAACAATTGTTGGCGAGAATATGGAGAAAGGGGCACTGTTGGTGGGAATGTAAATTGGCACAGCCATTATGGAATACAGTATGGAAGTTCCTAAAAATTAAAAATAAACCTACCATATGACCCAAACAAGCCCATACACTTCTGAGTATATATCCAAAGGAAATAAAATCAACATCCTGGATAGAGAGCCACACTTCATGTTCATTGCAGCATTATTCACAATAGCCAAGATGTGGAAACAACCTAAGTGTCTTTCAATGGATGAATGGATAAAGAAATTGTGAGAATATATATATGATAGTATATAACATTATATGTAATATGTTACTTTATATTATTATATAAATAATATAAATGTTTTATATTTTTATGTGTATAGTATATATGTTACTCAGCCTGGAAAAAGAAGGAAATCTTGCCATTTTTGACAACTTGGATGAACCTAGAGGACATTATGCTAAACGAATTAAGTGCAGAAAGGAAAATACTGCACAATCTCACTTATATATGGAATCTGAAAAAGTCAAATTCACAGAAGCTTAGAGTGGCATGGTGGTTACCGGAGTGGGGAAGTGTGGGAAAATGGGGAGATGTTGGTCAAAGGGTACAAAGTTGCAGTTCATGCAAGATGAATAAGTTCTAGAGATTTAAGATATAGCATGGTGACTAGAGTTAATAGTACTATATTGTATACTTGAAACTTGTTAAGAGAGTTGACCTTAAGTGTTCTCATTATATACACCACACACACACACACACACACACACACACACACACACGAGGTAACTGTGTGAGGTTAATTAACCTGGCTGTAGTAATAATCATTTCACAATGTATATGTATATCAGAACATCATATTGTATACCAGGGAGATAGTAGAAAATATATATTGGTCTCTGTCCTCAGTTCCTGGCACAGAGTTCCACCTTATAATTTCCTGGGTGGTAGGAGTGTCAGTTTGTTCTAATGAGACAGCTTTGCTCCTGGATGAGGGCTGGTCCCTGGGAAAACCAAGCCATGATTGGAAGCTTGGAATTTTCAGCCCCACCCACTATTCTCTTGAGAGGGGAGAAGGGCTGGAAATGGAGTCAATATTCTATCATGCCTATGTGGTGAAGCCTCCATAAAATCCTAAATGCAGAGGATTCAGAGAGTTCCCAGGTTGGTGAATATACATGGAGATTTGGGGTGAGTGGTGTGCTCCAAGAGGGCATGGAAGCTCTGTGCCCTTTCCCCACATTTGCCCTGTGCATCTCATCCATCTGTCTGTTCCTGAGTTACATTCTTTTATAACTAACTGGTAATCTAACAGGTAAAATGTTTCTCTGAGCTCTGTGAGCTGCTCTAGCAGATTAATCAAATCCAAGGAGGGGGTTGTTGGAACTCCAGGTGACAATGAGGGCCTGGGACTGGCATCTGAAGTGTGTATGTGGAGGGGGGCAGTCTTGTAGGACTGAGCCCTTAACCTGTGCGATGTGATGCTATTTCCAGGTAGACAGTGTCAGAATTGAGCTGAATCATGGGATACTCCACTGGTGTCAGAGCGATGCTTATTGGTCCCCAGACCCCATGAACACAGTGGAATTTGGTACAGAACCTTTTAACATCTTAAATATATACAATTTTTATAGAAAAAAAGATGGAGATTCCCTAGCACTGACAACAGTTTCTGGCTCAGAGTAGGCCCTTAGCATCTGTTGAACAAATGGAAAACTAGTATTTGGAGACACAGAGTTATTTTGCGATAGCTGGGAGTCCATCCTACACTGGGACAACTCCTAGCAAAGGATGAGCTGGTCAAACACTCCAATTATACCTCCTCGGTTTGGTGTTTTATAGAGCAATAATAGCCACTATTTGCTGGTCACTTACCCCTTGGAAGGCACTGTGCTGAGTGTTCACTATAGTTGGTGAGGCAGGTACTATTGAGGAAGCTCAGAGAAGAGAAGTAACTTCTTACGGATCCACAGCTGGTGGGAGGGGAGCTGGGATTTGAACCCAGGCAGCGTGACTCAAGTACTGAAATTATTACCTGCAACACTTACCCATATCTCAGGCATCCTGGGAGTTGTTGAATGTCTTTTGCTAGAGGAATGAGGCTGGGTCGACTAAGGTTGCCGTTTGAAATGGCACTTTGCAGAGAGTGAAGGAGGCTGGGAGCAGGGAGAACAATCAGGAGACCAGGGGAGAGGCGAAGTCATCTAGATGGGGCCAATGGCCAGGGGCTTGGAGCGGAGACCCTGGAGGAGACATCCAATCTCAGAGCCAAGGACTTCTGGCTCCGCAGGCTTGGATGCCTGTCTCTGATGTGTGGTCTTAAGGCCTAGGGCATCAAGTTCAGCATGATGAGCCTCTAGTGACCCTGTAGGTTGGCTGTACTCCTCGTGCTCTTGGGGCTGGCACCTGGGGGCGAATAATGGAAATATTCTCCCTCTTGCAAAGGACCTTTCCATGTTGGGTCTGCCCTGACAAGCTTTCACTCTAGCACAGCTTTGGAAATTTATGAGGTTGATTTGCTGTCATTGGTCTCGATTGCTTTCTGAACTCTCGAATGCCCTCTTGACTTCTGTGATAGAGTCCTCATCCTTTTCTTCCACTTATATTTTATTCTGCCTGATTTATAACAGCTGCCTTCTTCATTCCATTCCATCCCAGAAACCCCTTCCCTCGAGTTCAATATTGTCTGTCAAAGCAGCACCGAGTGTTGAAAGAGCCAGGAACCTAGAATCTGGAAATTGCAGTGTCCAGGGACAATTTGATAATTAGCTTGAGCCCTGAGGTCCTCGACTGTAAAGTGAAGATAACTTACCTCACAGAGTTGTTCTGAAGGGTAAATGAGAAGGTGTTTGTGAAAGGGCTCTGTAAATCCCGTGGCCTTATGTAAATGTTCATTAGCTTTCATTAAGTTCGGTTCATAATTTCTTTTTTTTAAAGATTATTTATTTATTTATTTGAAAGAGAAAGAGCGAGTGTGAGTGGGGGAAGGGGCAGAGGGAGAGGGAGAAGCAGAGTCCCTGCTGAGCAGGGAGCCCGATATAGGACTAGATCCCAGGACCCTGAGATCAGGACCCGAACCGAAGGAAGATGCCCAACTGACTGAGCCACCCAGGTGCCCTGGTTGTTCATAATTTCTTCGCCCTTCATCATCTTCTGCCTGGCTGTGTGGTGATGCTCAGAGACAGGAGTTTCTCAAGCGCACAAGCAGGTGGGATTGTGTGTGGGCTCCTGGGCTCCTGGAAGTCAGGGAGGACCTGATTTCAATCACTTGATCAAAGAGATCCATTGGAGCACCTTCTTTTTCCTACTCAAAGTGGGCTTCTCTGTTCTAATGCAGTCTGAATACTTTCTTCATTGCTCAGATGGGCCGACAGGTTTCATTTGTAGCAGTGCTTTCTTTTCTGAAATTAATTATAGCAGTACTTTATTAAAGGTTAATTGTCAGTCACATTAGGGAATTGTTTAATGATTTGGTAGTTGCATTGGCCAAAAATGCTTGAGGCCAAAATTAGTAGCCTCGTGGGGAGGTGAAACATCTTGAAATTTGCAAGGTGGGTTTGAATAGTATTTTCCAGATTTGCCCGGTTTTAAGAATAACCTGGAATGATCTGTGAAAGCACAGCTTTCTTGTCCCCTTCCTGGAGCCAATGAATCAGCAGGCAACTTTGGAATGCACTGATTTTGTACATCTGGGAGATATTTTTAATACTCGTATTAGGATTCCTTTCTTAATCCCAAATAATAAGTCAATTTTAAAAGCTAATAAGCTCAACCTATAGATTATTTTAACAAATCCAGTGTGTGCAGGTGTTTTGTTTTGTTTTGTTTTTTGTTTTTGCATATCCCCTCATATACAGCAAAAGTGAAATATATTCCCTGGTAGGTAAAAATAAAAAATTTATAATATTGGGTTATAAAGTTCAGTCAGTGTCTACTTTCTTCCTGTTTATTCTTAACCTAGAAAAAGATGAACTCCCTTGCTTTTTTAATTCCACAAAAGAATTTGCCCAAAGAAATATTTCCTTACATCTACAAAAGTAACCATGGCTATTAGAAGTTAGATTATCACTTCAATGGTTTTTGACAGTAATGGATTTCCAAACTATCTCTATAGGGCTGATTTGAAGATTTAGATTAAAAAACTGGGCACTTTGCTGGGTGATTTCTCATATATAATTTCATTGTGATTTTGCAAGGCATTGTTCTCTCCATTTTGCTGGTGAGCAAATAAAGGCTGAGGGTTTAGGGAATTCACCCCAGGTTATAACACTAGTAAGTGCTGTGACTTTCTTGAAAACCCCATTAATAAGAATCACTTTTATAACTAAAATGAATTGATATTGAATCTGGAGAGTTGACTTCAGATGTGCTTCTTTGGGAGATTAATGATTAACATTAGTATTGAGAATAATAGCAAGGATATTGGTAACATGCAGAAACATTTTTCCTGTAATGGAAGGAGAACAGGTTTTTGCAGCTATAAAAAAAAATACCACTTAGGAACTAAGTGACCTTGAGCAAGATACTAAACTTGTCTGAAGCTCAGTCTCTGAAAAATGAAGACAATACTGCCCAATTCACTCTTCAGAGAAGGTCGTGAGAAATGAACGAGACAAAGGATTTAGGAGCTAAGAGTGTCTGTCACATGGTTAAGGCTTAATAAAGTTGAGTTCTTTCTTCCTTTCTCCTTCTGGTCGCAATGTGAATATCTGCAATTTAACCTTGTCATTATACATTTTCCTCTCAAGCTTTCCACGAACCCTTTTCTAACTGTAGTAGGATTCCTAATATTTAAATGTATAGACAAGAACTAACATTTATTGTGTGTTTCATATGCATTCTCTCCTTGAATTCTCACCACAACTTTTTGAGGACGATATTATTATTATTATTATTATTTTAATTTATAGATGAGGAAGAGGCAGAGAGAAGGATGTGGTTGTCCAAGGACACACATATACTATATATATTTACTGTACATGGTAGAGATGAGATGAGAACCAGATCCGCCATGTATTCTTAACTACCATGTTCTATTGCTTCCATAAAAATAACCACTTGCTGTTTTTTTCCATGTGTGGAGAGATGGGTTCCTAGAGGGACAACCTAGGTTCTCTGGCTTTCCTGGGACCAAGACTGCCAACTTTGGTTCTGAAGGATGGGTCGAGTTGGTGATGTCTTTCTTTGGAAACTGGCATCTTGGGAGGGTTAATTTTGTGTGTCAACTTGGCTAGACCATGAGGTGCCTAGATTAAACAATAATTTCTGTGAGGGTGTCTTGGATGCAATTAGCATTAGAATCAGTGGACTTGGTAAAGCAGATTGCCTTCCCTAATTTGGGTGGGCATCGGCCAATCCATTGAGGGCCTGCATAGAATGAAAAGGCAGAGCAAGGGGGAGATCCTTTCTCTGCCTGACTGAGCTAGGACATCTGTATTTTACTCTCAAGCTGGAGTTTGTACCATCAGTGCTCCTGGTTCTCACACCTTTGGATCCGGCAGGGACTGCTGCCACCAGGTTTCCCAGGCCCCAGCTCGCAGATGGCAGATCGTGGGGCTTCTTGGCTTCTGTAATCACATGAGCCAATCTTCATTATCTATCCATCTCTCCTCTGGGAAGTTCTCTGTCTTTGGAGGACCCTGACTAATACATATCTAATCAGACCAATTTCTAGTATGATGCGTACTCTACTATCATGATTTTTCTTGGAGTTTTCTTGTGGGTTTCCTGAGTGGGAGTAATAGTGATGGTAGCAGAACCAGCAGCAGAATGGTTTTGATGAAGTATTTGCAGATTCTACAACTTCATCCAGTGTCTGCAGAATACCAAAAGGGCTCGTCAGAAAAAGGCTGCCAATGTTTATTAATGCCAGTGTTTTCTCACTGATTTCTTGTCTTCTCTTATAAAGGTTCTTTTTCCCGACAAAGCTACCTCCCAGATTCTTCACCTTCCTTCACCATTTGCCCTAATACTTTTTGCTACCTCTTCTTTACGTATGGTGGGTAATGACAGCGAGTGTGAATGGAGCCCTGTCTTCACCTATATCATCTCATTTTGTCCACATTACATCACTGGCCCTGCTCTGCCTTCTATCTGCAACACCCCTTTTAGGTCTGGCCAATTCCGATTCATCCTCTGAAGCCCAGATCAGCTATCCTCTGTTTGAGGCCTATGAACTTCCCAGCATTCTGCGGCTCAGACAGCCTTGCTGCTCTTGAACATGCCAAGCACATCCAGCTTCAGGACTTTTGCATTAGCTGTTGTCTCAGGTTGGAACACTTTTTCCCCAAGATTTATTCATGACATCGTTTCAGTTCAGACTTTGCTCAAAAATCACCTCCTCCATGAAGCCTTCATGACCATGTGTTTAAAAATAAGTCTTTGGAAGCTCTGTCTGTTAAGCCTCTGGCTCGTGAGATGGAGCTCTGCCTCAGGACTCCGTGCTCCGCGGGGAGTCGGCTGGAAGGTTTTTTTCCTCTGCCCCTCCCCCCACCCACAATTCTTGCTCTCTCTAAAATAAATAAATAAATCTTTAAAAAAAAAATAAGTCTTTGGTAGACATTAGCCCATTACTAATGTGCACGAATACTGGTTTCAATTATACCTCGATGAAGCTGAAAGAAAAAAAAAGAAAGAAAAGAATATTGATTTCTTCTCTCACCTGGGGTTGTAGGTGCTTGCCTCTTGCTTCTCCCGACACCTGCCGTGGGGGACGGGAAGCCTCGAGCTGAGGTGGCAGCACTGTAGTGGGCCGGCCCTAAGCAGCACCGTGTGCAAGTGCACAGTGGGGGCTTCTAAACTGGACGGAGGGACAGGAAATGATTTCTCAGCTGCGTCTGGAAGGCTGAGCAGGAACGAAGTGTTCAAGCCTCATGAGAGCAAACTGTAAACCCATGTTGTGCGAAACCCCTGAGATGTTGCGTTGTCTGTTTCCACCGCGCAAGCTCAGTGTATCCTGACAGGTCCAAGAGCACCTCCCCCTCTTCTCTGATTCCTTATTCTGCTCTGTTGTTCTTCATAGCACTTCATACTACCTGGTATGAAGTTACGCATTGATTGATTGATTTGTTTATCATCTATTTTTCTCTAGTACAGTGAACACTGTGTCGGGGTCAAGTTCCATGGAATCTTCGTTTTGTCTACCGCCATATTCCTAGGGTTTAATAGAGTGGCTGGCACATAATAGATGCTCAGTAAATAACTTTGAATGGAAAATTGAATAAATGAATGGCTATGCAGGCCTGTCATACACTTACCACATAGCCTTGTGGTATTTTAATTTACATGTATCCATTTAACATGTAACATTCCTCATGCATGCCTGTTACGTGCCAAATAGGCCCTGGGGATCGAGTGGGGAATTTCTCAGTGCGTTATATATCTGTCCCCCACCTGCGATGAGCACCAGAAGGCCAGAGACTGTATTCTTCCTATTTCTGCCCCCAGTTCTTGCCCTTAGCAGATATCCAGTAATGTTTGTTGAATCAAGGAATGGCTCAGTGCCCATAAGGAAGGGATTATTAGCATCTGCAAAAGAGGATACAGGCTGAGATGACTTTCTTGGGCTCACATAGCCAGTAAGAGTAAAGGCCAGGCTTGACTCTTGCCTCTGTATCATCCTGAAGCATGTGTTCTTACAAGGAGACATTATTCTCTTCAGTTATGACTCAGACACAGCATGTATATGGTAATAATCCATTATTATGCACTGTAAGTCCCTTGAGGGCAGGGCCGTGTCTGTCCCTTTCATTGCTGTTTCATCATCTGTACCAGTACAATGCCTGGCTAATAGCAATAGGAACTCCGCACATGTATGGAATGAATAAGTTCAATATAGCAACTTTTGTAAACGTGTCCCTTTCTTTATGATAAACTTCCTTGAGCATTTTACCTTTTGAGATGGTTAGAAGGCCCGTCCCTGTCCTAAAGACTGTGCCAGACTATGACAGTCCTATCCTTTTCACCTAAAAGCTCATTTGAACTTCCTTATTCCTTTCTTCTCCTTTTTGGGGCTTGCAAGTTCAGCACTCACAAGCGGTGGCCCATCTTGCAGATACCTTGACAACAATAATGGCACATTGCCCTGATGGTGATGGGGTGTTAAGTTCTGTGCATAGGAGGGTCTGTCTGCTAGAACTTACCCATCCACAGAGGACTTCGAGAGAAGAACTAGCTTGCATTCCTCCCAGTATACTTTTGAATCAAGAAACACATTGTGTGAAACTTGCAGACTGTCTGGATTCAAATCCTAGTTCCAGCAATTGCTAACTGTAATCCTGGTTCAGAAACCAAACTTCTCTGTGCCTCAATGTTCTCATCAGCAAAATGGGCATAATAATTATATTTGCATAATTGGTATGGGTGTGGGTGTGTGTATCTCACATGGAACAGTGCCAGGCACACAGCAAACATGAAATAAATGTTAATTATTACTATAATCAAGCATCTATCTATTATTTAATTAAACAAATTTTACTAGCACCCATTAGGGCTCAGGCACTTCGTTCTGGGAATGAATGAGTGAATGAATGAATAAGACACAGTCACTGCCCTTAAACTGCTTGCAGTATTCAGTGGAGGGAAAGATAGGAGAATGGACACTTATTGTACAGTGGATATAAGCTGGGAGAATGGAGGTTGAGGGTGCCTTGGAAGCACATGACGGGGGCTTCTCACCTGGTTGGTGGAATCAGGGAAGACTGCAGGAAATGATTCTAAGCGGAGTCCAGAATGTTGAGCAGGAAGCAAGCATTCAATGTGTTGTGGTTGGGGATGGGTCAGGGCATTCCAGCAAGGGACTAGCTGGTAACAAGGCTATTTGGAGGCTGGAGAGAGTAGGAGGCATTTTCAGAGGAGTACACATGCTTCAGTATGGTTGGAGTTTGGTTTCTGGGGCAAGGATGGCCTGAGATAGGGCTGAAGAGTTAGGGGCTAGATCAAAAGGGGTCCTGAAGGTCAATGTTTTCCAAAATGTTATGTGGTAACAAACCATGTGGAGATTTTGATCCAATGCAGATTCCGAGTCAGTGAGTCAGCGATGAGGTCTGAGGTTCTGCATTTCTCACAAGCCCCCAAGTGCAGCAGGTGCAGCTGAATGACTTTGACTAGTAAGGAGGTATGATATTGAAGAGGATTTGGTTATATTCTGTAAAAATGAACGGTTTTAGGCAGGAGCATGAAGCTGTTGGAAAGAAGATAAGGAAAATAAGCAAAGAAAATCGAAAGAAGACCACTTTCAGGGCGCCCGGGTGGTTCAGTTGCTTAAGCGTCTGCCTGCAGCTCAGCTCATGATCTCAGGGTTTTGGGATTGAGTCCTACATCGGGCTCCCTGCTTAATGGGGAGCTTGCTTCTCCCTCTCCTTCTGCCGCTCCCCCTGCTTGTGCTCTCTCTCTTGCTCTCTTTCTCTCTCAAATAAATAAATAAAATCTTAAGAAAGAAAGAAAGAAAGAAAGAAAGACCTCTTTCTTCCAGGCCCCAAGCCTAGCCTTTTCCCAAATGAGCTAGACTCTTCCACACCCCTGGCCATTGCAAGTGTTTCTCCTGCAGATGAATGTCTCCTCATCCACTAAGTAGAGACTTACTCTAGTTTTTGTTCCTAAATTAGATTAGCTTGTCAGGGTATTTCTCAGAGACTGTTAAGGAAACTTCCTGCATCAGAATCACTTGGGGATGCTTATTAAAGCTGCTGGTCCTCCTTGCTTATGGTAGCTGACAAGTGCTTACCGGTGAAGTTGGAGGGGGTGCTGGGGATGGCCCAGCAACATTCGGCAACCGTCATTGTAAAGATTGGTTCAGGCAAGACACATCAATAGATGCTAAATCTAGGGGAATTTTGATTAGGTGTAGGATATTTGCTTGATCTTAAATTGTATCCCCCCTTTTAATAGATGGGTTATTAGAAGCAAAGGAAAATATAAGTTCTATACAGCAGTGGAAGACTGTACCTCGACTGGATGTTTACAATTAACATCACCAGTATGAGGCAGATGGATAGGGTGACAGTGTGTGCCTTTAGATATGATACTTTGAGAAGGCTACAACATGGCTTTGATGCTATCCCAGCTGGGAATGCATAACCTGGATCTATTTAGGAAAAAACATTAGCACACAGTAAAGAATTTGGCCTTGCCCAAAGAAATTTGGCTGTTGCCCTAAGCTCTGTGTCATCACCGACAGGAGTGGAGGCTGGTCACGCCAGAAAGACCAATCTTGTGAAGAGAATGGGGAACTTGGGTCATGTGATACAGGTTGACCTGGGGACTGTGTTCAACCACGTGGGTGATCAGTCAATCAGTCAGTCATGCCCATGTGATGAAACTCTAATATCAGCTCTATGCATCGAGGCTTGAGTGGGCTTCCGTCACCCAACACTTGTGAGTATTGTCACCTATCAATTCTTGGGAGGCCAATGTGTGCTAACTACCCACAGAGAGGAAAACCGAAAATTCCTGCTTGGAACCCTCCAAGACTGCCCTGTGCACATATTCCTTTGGCTGATTTTAATCTGTGTCCTTTCCCTGCAATAAACCACAACTGTAAGTAAAACAGCCTTCCGTGAGTTCCATGAGCCCTTCTAGCAAATTATCGAATCTGAGGGTAGTTTGGGTAATTTCCTGAATTTGCAGTTGGTATCAGATGTGAGGATAGACTTGGGGACTATGCCTTCAAACTTCATAATTTGGTCACCTCTGGGCAGTTGGACAAATCCCCAGTGAGGAACTTTCTGTTTCAAAAAGCAGATGATATTGCTCACAAAATGTCAGTGTCATAAAAGACAAAGCAAGGCTGGGGAACTGTTCCAGATTACAGGGGGCTTAAAGGGACATGACAAGTAAATGCAACACCTAATCTTAGACTGAGTTCTGTACTAGCAGAAAAAAATTCCATAAAGGATATTGTTGGGTCCATTGACAAAATTGGAAAATGGGTGGTAGTTTAGAAAAAAGAATTCTACATCTATGTTGAATTTATAGAAATCAGTAACTCTTTGTGGTTATGTAAGAGAACATCCTTATTCTTTTTAGCAAATACACACTGAGGTGTTTAGAGGTAGAGAGCCATGATGTCCCAAATGGCTTAGAAAAATTATATACAGAGAGAAAGAGCAAATGACACAGCAAATGGCATGAAACGCAATGCTTTATTGTAACTTTCCTGTAAGTTTGAAATTATATTCAAACAAGAAGTTACATAAAATGCAGGCCCTCCACCCAGCACCCAAGTCTTTGTTACTAAAACCACTCTTCAATAACAGAGCTTCCAATGGCCAACACTGGAACGGTTTGTGCAACCAAATACAACAGCGTTGGATTATAACCTGAAGTGTAAAATAAATAGCCATTAGTTCATACTGACATAAAAATGATTGAATAAATCAATAGGGAGAAGAGACAAATATCCCATGCAGAAGTTTTCTAAATAGTTTGTGTAGGTACTCTGGCCTCGAGGATGGGGAGGGCAGCTACCCATTTCTTAAGTTCAGACTGTGCACTGTGACTTCCTTCCAAAAAGTAGAGTATGGAAGCGATTAAAAAAAAAAAAAGTAGATTTAGAGTGGAGGAAACTGACAAACACAACCTCAGTCCGTGACTGAAGTCAGTATCAACAGTGGTAAGTCCTGCCGATTGTACGAACCCTTGATATGATGTGATGAAAATGGCATGTTCCTTCTGTTGGTTGCCCTCCCCACACCCGCAGCCCCAGTCCAATCATGAGAAAAACATGCAGTCGAGGGGCACCCCACAAATCACCTGACCAGTACTCCTCAAAACTGTGAAGGTCACAAAAAACAAGGAAACTCTGAGGAACTGTCTCAACCAGGGGGAGCCACCGAAGGAGATGCACTAAATGTAATGTGGTGTCCTGAAAGGGATTCTGGAACAGAAAGAGGCATTAGGTAAAAACTAAGGAGATCTGGGGGCGCTTGGGTGGCTCAGTCGTTAAGCGGCTGCCTTCAGCTCAGGCGCTGATCTCAGGGTCCTGGGATCGAGCCCTGCATAGGGCTCCCTGCTCGGTGGGGAGCCTGCTTCTCCCTCTCCCACTCCCCCTGCTTGTGTTCCCTCCCTCGCTGTGTCTCTCTCTGTCAAATAAATAAATAAAATCTTATAAAAAAAAAACTAAGGAAATCTGAGTAATTGATGGACTTTGGTAAGTAAAAATGTATCAGTATTGGTTCATAAATTTTAATAAATGAACCATACAAATCTAGGATGTCAATAATCAAGGAAACTGGGAGAGAGGGTATATGGGGACTCATGGTACTTCTTCTCAATTCTTCTGTCAATTTAAAACTGTTCTAACAAATAAAGCCTATTTAAAAAAAATGCAGGCCCTGGGTTAAGTCCCTGAGAGTGGGGCCCAGCAAGCTACAAACTGAGAGTCAGCTTAATTCCTATCAGTCAACATTTAAAGATCGCTGACGATCACACTCGTAAAGTTACTTGGTTGCTCAGTGGCTTCCCCAGCTAGACATGATTTAATCAAAGTCATGGAGCCCGTCTCCTAGTTTCTGAGACCCTGGCTAATAAGAGAGACTGGCTCAGGGAAGTACTCCATAGAAGCCAACTGAATAATTAATATTAATGACCGGTTCTGTGCGTGTGATAGCACCCGGGGAGAGTAACAGTTAAAACAATAACCCCCTAGGTTCAATTTCAACTAATCTTAATGACTGAGCACTTGCTATCCATCAGGAGTCAACAGATATTTACCTTGGGCAGCCCTGCAATTGTTAAGGATTCCAGGTTCCCATAGACTGATCTTTGAAAGGGAGGAGCTGCTGCTTTCTGGCTCTGGGGTGTGTTCTCTGCTCCTTACGGCGCTTGGGGGGCTGGGGCGGGTAGGGAGGAGGAGGTGAGGGCGAACAGTCTGCAGACATCCAGGGTGCCTGCTGGGGGAGCTGCTTTCCTCGGTGTTGCCAACTGAGCAGAGCTGGGAACCGAGCCAGGCCACCGCCTGGGTGACCTGTCCCTGCTCATTCACAGACGCCGATGGGACACTGGCTCCCTGTAGCTTGGCTGGATGCTGGGGCCAGAGGAGCTCGGTGACTAGGGAACCTCTGCTGAAAGCTTTGGGAGTGCTGGTATTTTCTCCCTCCTCTCCTGGCTTCCCTGGGGGGCTGGTCTCATTTCCGGTCATTTTCGTCAGAGATTGGCTGTCTTTTCTTGGCTTTGATCTTTGGCTCTGGCTTCAGGTCCCAATTTCATTGTTGGGGGGTGGGCAGCATCTCTGCAGAGTGAACCTTTGCTAACAACGTTCTTTAGCACTGCTCTGGGACAGTGCATCATGTTCTGCCTTTTGTAGGGGCCCATCCTGGAGACTATGCGGACTAGGAAGGCAAATTCAAGGGTAGCTTTTGAAAAGCGCTCTTAGAAGTGAAATAAGCATAGCAACTTTTTCACTCTGTGGCAGGCAGTGTGCTGGGTGCTTTGCAAGTGGCATCCCAGGCACCCTAAAAAAGCAGCCCTCTGAGGAAGTATGAGTAGACCCATTTTCCAGAAGAAGAAACTGAGGGCAGAGAGGTTCAGTCCCTTGCATCTAGTAAGTGGCCGAGAAGGGCTTTGCACGCAGGCAATGTCACACTATTGTTGGTTAACAGAAATATATGCATTAAGAGACTAAATAACGGTCACTTAAGGAAATGGAAGTTTTCCTTTTCTCTTTCATAAAAGTCTAAGCTGGAATGAAGGAATGGAGAGGTGGGTGAGTGTCGCAGACACGTCTGTACTGTGGGGTGGCCAAATCCCCCTCACAGTCACCATTTGTATGCACTTGGACCATCCATCCATCTTCCAGCACCCGTGCCTCCCTGAGGGCCCTCTCTGCCCCCAGAGCACTCTCTGCCTGGAGTGAGGCGGGCCCAAGGTGGCAGCAGAGGAATGTCCCCTTCCTCCAAAATTCCCATCAATTTCTGCAGGTGTTGCCGTATAAATCCCTCAGCATCCTTGCCCCTTGGGCAGGATAACTCTGGGTCATGTTCCACATTCTCCCAGTATTCCCATTGTGATTGAGGGCCAGCTGCCCATGGTGGTAATGGCTTAGTAATGTACACTTTATTGTTCCTTTCCCTTCTCTGTTTTACTCCCCCACTCCCTCCTGGTGTTGCCTTGGCATCACCTCTGTAATAAGTGCACTCAAATCCTTATCTTCAAGGATGCCAAACCAAGCACAACGGTGGCATATTCTGTAAACCCTCAGGGACCCAAGTTCCTTCTATCTTTTTTTAAAAGATTTATTTATTTATTTAAGAGAGAGAGAGAGCATGAGCAGGGGGGAGGGGCAGAGGGAGAGGGAAAGAAAGAATCTTAAGCAGACTTCCTGTTGAGCATGGAGTCCGTCCTCACAACCTTGAGATCATGACCTTGAGATCATGACCTGAGCCAAAATCAAGAGTTGGACGCTTAATCAACTGAGCCACCCAGGTGCCCCACAAGAAGCTTTCTTTCAATGCTACATCCCATAAGTAGCCAACATCACTTTCCCTTACATCCCATTGGCCAGAACCTAGTTTTATGGTCACACCTAGCTGCAAGGGAGTCCTTCTGCTCAGCAAGAGCTCTGGGGTGCCATTAGGCGAATGAATTAGCATTAATTATAGACCCAATACTACACTGCCTTGTTAAGTGATTGAGTAGGGGAGGGAGTGGTCTTGGGGTGGCATCAGTGAGATTACAGAGGCGGCCTGGGTCAGCACATAAAGGAGGCTGTTTTGCAAGTTAAAGGATTCTGGCTTTCTCTGGGAGATGATGGGAGTGTCTCTGTAACATTTTCATCAGCTATGTGAGTCCACGGAATTAATTTTTTGAAAAGAACCCTCTGTTGACAGCAAGGAGCTGGGTTGATGAGGCAGGAGATTTGGAGATTTGGAGATTTGGACAGCAGGTGCCTGACTTTCTCAAGGATCCTGTTGAGAGCCAGTGGAGGCCTGACCCAGGGCACTGGCAGTGGGGACAGAGATAGGGCGACTAATCTAAGGTATGTTTAATCAGTATTGAGATGAGAGCTCAGGAGAGCACTAAGGATAATGCTCCGGAGTTCTGTATTCAGAGGGCCAGAGCACTGTGGTACCCCTTCCAGCTCAGTCTAGAGGCGGTGTCTACATGAGAGAAGGTTGTTTTTCTGCACCCGGAAGCCTCACTTGTCAACTGAGTGACCTTAGATAGTTAAGTCACTCCCAGCCTCAGTTTCCCTACATGTGAAACAGGCTATTCTTACCTTTTGTGGGGCATAGTGATGGCAAATAAAGGGGGTAAGGTTGTTTGAGGGTGGATTAAATGGAAACCATTTTATAACAAGGAAAACTCAAGAAAGACTTAGAAATTGAGATGGCTGAGATCTAAAAAGGGGGCACATCACATAGGAACACTTTTTTTTTTTAAGATTTTATTTATTTATTTATTTGACAGAGAGAGACACAGCGAGAGAGGGAACACAAGCAGGGGGAGTGGGAGAGGGAGAAGCAGGCTCCCCACCGAGCAGGGAGCCCGATGCGGGGCTCGATCCCAGGAGCCTGGGACCATGACCTGAGCTGAAGGCAGACGCTTAACGACTGAGCCACCCAGGCGCCCACATAGGAACACTTTAAAGAGGGAGATTTCAGAGAGACTCTTATCGTATTTGTGAAAACTGACTTTGGTGTCTCACACAAAAGAGTTCCAGACCCGGCTCTCCCACACACTTCACTATGTGGCCTCCAGCAAGTTACTCAACCTCTCTGAGCCTCAGGCACCTCATCAGTAAAGCAGAGACAAGCACCTGTCCAGTATAGGATTGTGAGCATTATGTGGGAGTGTTAGCGACGTGCCCAACACAGAGCCTGGCACACAACAGATACTTTACAAATGTGAATTCCCACCTCCCTTTGTCTAAGAGAAATCAACAGATCTAGTTGACTCTGTTGGTTTAGTAACAAAAGGGTTAATACAGAGAGGAAAAATCACCCCATCTGAGATTTGGAATTCGGTCAAGGGAACCTGGTTGTTTGACTCAAATCTTCTTTTTCCACCAGTTGTGTTGGCATGGTTTCGGCACAGCCTTCGTCAGAGCCACTTGCTGGAAAACCAAGAGAAGGCTCTGTGGAAGTACAAGGCAGGATTAATATGGCAATTTCAGAAATTTAAGGTAGGGTGACATGAAATCGATTAAATAACATTTTTCCCCTCCCACCTCAGGGTATTGACTCTGGAATTGAAGGCAATGGCTCCAACAGAAGGAGAGGGAGCCCTAGTTTGTGGTCCATATGCCTGCTTCCTTTTGCAGCTACTTCTAGCTGCCCATCTGTTTGTGACTGCCTCGTCTAGCCATGGGGCTCATAAAACAGCATCTACATCTATGGATGCCTTTGCTCAACAGATGTGAGAATGAGGGATGCCCACATCTAACACCAAGAGCAGTCACCAGCCCTTCGTGCCTCTTTCCACTCTGTTTTCTCCTGTTTGCCTTTCAATTTCATTTAAATGTATTTCTCAATTACTGTTATTTGTAGCAAAATGTGAAAAGGAGAGGATTCTAGAATTTATGGAGTTCCTGTTCTGTGCTTGGTACTTGCTGGACACTCTGTGTCCAATATCTCACATAATAATCATCTCCATTGGATAGGAATGATGAAGAAACAGGTTCAGAGAAATGAAGTCACTTGTCCAAATTTGTACACTAGGAAATGGTGGCCCTGGGATGGAACTCTAGCCTAACTGCAGAGATCTGAACTAATGATGAATAATGATTAAAATTCTGCCCCCGCCCCCCAACCAACCAACTAACCTTCCCCAGCTTTCTGTGTCCTCTAACAGATGACCTCTTGAAAAGTTGAGCTTAAATGACTTTGATGCTAAAGGATGAGCTCCCTCTAGTGACAGAGTATGGTTTGGTGCAACCTCAGTTTCTTGGGGATACTGGAACGTAAAGAAAGATGGGCCCTCTCTTTTATGCAGTACAATTTTGTCTAAAGATACGTTATTGAGACTATCTCAATACAGTGCAAAACTGGAATCCAAATCTGGGTGGACCCCCATGGAAAAAGCTAATGCTGGGGGAAATGAGAACCCCTTCTATCCCAGTATAGCAGGAGGACAATGGAATTAGCATTTTCACGGAGCTCTGTGATTTGCCAAGAGCTGTCACATCCCTGCTTCAGGGTCTTCACAACATCTCTGGGAGGCAGGTGTTCCTTCTCCATAGTTGAGAGAGCTAGGAATCAGAGACGTGAAGTGTCTCTTACAAGGTTACAGCTGGTCAGTAAAGAAGTCATAATTCTAACCTGGGTTTCCACTTCTAGACCTGGTGCTCTTTCAACCACACCACGGAATCTTTCCATTACAGAAGCAGATCTATATCACAGTAGATCATCTGCCAGGTGAGGGATGGGTAATCGTGGTGGTGATGTCAGAGTTAAATGAGACAGATTAAATTACAACAGAGAGTTCAAATTTCCTGCCGTGTCCCTTTCTCCTCAGGTCCATCCTCTTGCTGCTCTAGAAAGATAAAAATGAAAATCACAAATTCCACTGGATCCTTGCCTGAAAACCCTCATTGCTCTCCATGACTCTCAGGATAAAATCCAAACTCTTAGGCTTGGCATGCAAAATCTTTTTCGATCAGAAGCTTCTTTACCTATACAGGTTACCTTTCTCTGCACCTTCACCTACTGCCATTTGGGAAACTCAGCTTTGTCATTTTTCCCTACAAATGTCAGCTTCTGTCATATCTTGTGCCACCTTCTCCATCTGGAGCAGTTCTCCTAAACTTTTCTTTCCAGGTGAGATATCACTTGACTCTGAAGACCGCAGAATCCCATGGATGATGCTCCGTGCTTCCATCTCGGCTCTTCTCACATGTGATATGCAATTTTACTTTCTTTCACCTGTTGCTCCTGGCTTAGTTCATCTTTGTGTCTTCAATGGCTAACACAATTCCTTGGCACACAGTAAGTTCACTAAATGCTTGCTAGATGGCTTCAGGGAAGGTACAAAGAAATGTCTTCCGGAATTGTAGGGTGAATCAAAGCCCAGTTCATGTGTGAAATGGGGTTTAGGGCTACTTGACCATTTGTAATAAAAACTCCTTGGGGAAAAAAAACCTTGAAAGCCTGCATTCAAAAACCATTGACCATGTGTTAAAAAAAAAAAAAAAAAGTACTTTTAGGGAAAAATGATTGAAATAAGGGACACTTGGTTAACCTTGGGGTTTTTCTTCACCATACTCTTTTGAGCATGAGGAAGAGACGGAAGTTTGTGGCTTCTTGAATGACTCAGCTTTGAAAGGTCTGAGTTGTTTTGCAGCCCAAATGCAGATCAGTGGATCACCACAAGCTCTCTTGACATCCTTCTCTGTGGGCTACCCTGGGCCATCTCACTTGGCTCTCCAGGTATCTATGAGGATCTGACTTAGCTGGTCTCTACCCAACCTGCTTTGAGTTAAATTTTGAGTTATTTAAATTACCATCTATAAAATCTTCTGATTAGACAAATCAAGGCAGGGTCTTTGACCTCCTGAAACTCTTCTACAGCATTCTTGACTAATGATCTTGTTGACCTTAAAAAAACTTATTTTATCCACAAAATGAGTTTATTTGGGAATAGCAGAGGAACTGCAATTTGGGACAAGCAAACTATGGTGAACCATAGGCAAGTCCAGAGAACAGAGGAGATGAGCTTGCTTTTGTAGGGGAAAGGAGGAAGCTGGGAGCAGCTGTTTTGCTGAGTTCTCATTGGCTGAGCTGTTGCTGGGCAAGGAGAAATTCTTCCTTCCCCCGGCTGGGCTATGGAAAGTAAGTCTTCTTCCAGTTGGATGAGGGGAGATACTCTTCTTGCTACAAGTGGTAGTGTGTGAGAACTCCCCTTGCAGGGTTTCATGACTCCATTGTACATGAGGTTTCCTTTATTTATTTTTATAGTTTTTAACATCTGCTCGAATCTAGGGGGCTTACTATTCTGAAAACTGCCTATCAGTTGTTCTTACAAACACTTCGCTTAAATATCGATCTATACTCTGCCTCTTTTAATGTCCCACTGACTAGTTGTTCGGATTGGGAGGCATAAAACCCTCTTTTCTTGCCTCCTAGAAATATTTTCCTCATTGCCAATTTTTGAACCCCTTTTGCTCAGAGACATAGCTAATGGCTGCCTCTGGACAATCTCTTAGCAGGCTTGGAGGTCTGCCTGCAAGTATGGGCTGTGCACAGATGTCTTTGTAAGGACGAAATGGGATACGATGTGGGCCAGCCACACGCCAATATGAACGCATCTGTAGTCTCATCTTGTGGGAGGTGGTCAAGGCTGGAAAAAAGTATTTATGACAAACTATGGTAATAGGAATTAAAACCCATCCCTACTCCCTCAGTCATAAAAAACAGTGGTTTTATTTTCTGTTTTTGCTGCCCGTGTCTGTCCATATGCAGAGCTCATTTTTTATAGTTATACCGATGAGGTGGATATTTCACGTTCTTTTCTTTGCTGAATGAATCCTAACTATTTTTCATGTGATTTAAGAGTTGCCTGAATTATTTGAAAGGATATAGAAACACGATGATTGACTCGTTGGTTCCCTAGTGTTGGATAGGCAGGTTGTTTCCAGATTCTGGCAACTGTGGTTAGAGTACCACTGAGTGCCAACCCCTCCCATTCCCACGGGCCAGCAGCAGGTGCCAGGGACCCTGGCCTGGACAGAGTCTGTCATGTTTGAGGGCAATAGTCTGTGGGGCTTTGAACACTCCAGTGGGTCTGAAAAGAGTCCTGCTGCCCTTGGACTGGTACCCACAGAGCTGGAGGAAGGCTTGGCTCCTTCATGCCCCCCAAACCCCCACTGAGTGGCTCCATCTTACACCTGGGCTTTTGTTCTGGTTTCCAGTCCCCTCACCGGGAGACTGGCACCAGCCCTTGTGCTTAACTCTGGCATCCTCACTAGTGGAGCCTCAGTGGCCCCTGTGCTGGCCACGCAGATCCCTCTTTAAAAGTGCAGGACGTGGCCCCCCAGCTTCCGGGACTGTTCTCTGCACACTGTTGTACAGGATGGCCTCTGCTGAAGACAGTGCCTTGCCGAAGCCCCTTCCCTGAGCCAGCTCCGTGATGGATGCAGGGATGTAACGACCTGGCCGTCTCTATGCAGCCTGGGACAGCTCTGAGGGGCCATCCCAGCCTCCAGGCTGAGACCTCTTTCAGGGCGCCATCACAGCCCTACCGCTCCCTCTGCTCATTTGGCTTCCTTGCCCTGCTCCTTCCTTCCACAGGCAACAATCCCAAGATCCCTAATAAACTTCCTGTGCACTCATCTCCATCTCAGAGTTGGCTTCCTGGGAAAACCTGTGACGCCTTCCTGGTCCCTACTGCCTGGACCCCGCTCTCCCCACAGCAGCTGGTCAGCACCTGGGATGCTAATGCGGGTGGGATGTCCCCACTCCGCTGAGCCACAGGACTGCCTTCAGTGACACTTGGGGCATCACTGGCCTCTGGTGAGCTCAGTTTCCAGTTCTTCCTCTGAGATTGTTTTCGATTCTTCTTTCCCCCTTAAATCTCCACAAAGAATTACTAAATTCTGGTGACTGGGTTATTAGAATATGCAGAAAGTCTCCTGCCCTTCCTTCTCTCCCATCCCTCTCTTCCTCTCCTCCTCCTGTCTCTGCTCTGTGGGAGTCTCCATTGTCTGTTCCTCCCTCGGACCGTGGCCACATCCCCCTAACTGGCCTCCCTGTCTGCCCTTGTGCATCCGCTGTCCTCTACACTGCGGCCTGAGGGACCCTTTCAGAGCTCACATATGTGCATGTCATTCCCTTGCCTAAAGTCTTCAATGCCTCCTTATAACGTATAGGACAAAGCCTAGACTCTTAGCAGAACCCTGAAGGCTCTGTGGCAGAGACCCACCTGTCTCCAAGTACCTGCAGCCCTGGCTTCCCTCTTGCAAGCTTCCAAGCCTTGGCTCAAGCATTTTTCTATTTTTTTTAGATTTTATTTTTTTATTTGAGAGAGAGACTGAGTGCATGGGGGGTGGGGCAGAGGGGGAGAGATAAGCAGCCTCCCTGCTGAGCACAGAGCCTGATGCAGCTGATCCCAGGACCCTGAGATCGTGACCTGAGCCAAAGTCAGATGCTTAACCTACTGAGCCACCCAGGTGCCTCTGCTCAAGCATTTTTAGGAATTCTTTTCCTGCACCTCCAGGTAAGGCCAAGAGGTCCTCCTTGGAAGGTGTCATGATCCCCAGTGCTTACCATTTACCTTTAATGTTGAAACAAGCATTCACTTCTCTCATTTGTCCAGTGCACAGTGAGCTCTTGGAAGGCAGCGAGCAATTCTTACTTGTACCTGTATTTCCAACACTGGCACAAAGTAGACCCTCAGTAAAGGACTCAGCCTGATGCTCTTCATTTATCATGCTGCAGTGGTTTGCAAGGTATTATATTAATTTAAATTGTTACATGCAATGTGCAAATGAATCAGTTTCAGTATAACCTCACCCAAATTGGGTGTTGTTCATCTTAAATTTGATGGCTATAAAATGTCCTACATTGTTTTGACTGCATTTTAAAAAATAGATATTAGGATTAAGTTGCTGATTAATAGCGCCTCTTCTTTTTTTAAAAAAAGATTTTATTTATTTATTTGAGAGAGAGAGAATGAGAGAGAGAGAGAGAGAGCACAAGAGGGGAGAGGGTCAGAGGGAGAAGCAGACTCCCTGCCAAGCAGGAAGCCTGACTTGGGACTCGATCCCAGGACTCCAGGATCATGACCTCAGCCGAAGGCAGTCACCCAACCAGCTGAGCCACCCAGGTGCCCAATAGCACCTCTTCTTGTATGGATCACATATTCTTGTCCTTTACCCTTTGCATTATAATCTATAGTCTCATAACAGTTTCTGGACTTAGAATCATTGACACTGAAGTGAGCTTGTCCAAAAGTGAGCTGGTTTGAATATGACTATGTGATTTTGAGATAGTTATGTCCCTCTATGAGCTTCAGTTTCTTTCTTTCTTTCTTTTTGTAAAGATTATTTATTTATTTGAGAGAGAGAGCACATGTGAGAGAGAGGGAGGTAGGGGAGGGGCAGAGGGAGAGAGAGTCGCAAGCACACTCCATGCTGAGCACAGACCCCCATGCGGGGCTCGATTTCATGACCCCAAGATCACAATCTGAGCTGAAACCAAGAGTGGACACTTAACTGACTGCACCACCTAGGCACCCTCAGTTTCTTTCTTAAAAATAATACGTTTGTTTTGTTTTGTTTTTTGGTTTTTGGTTTTTTACCTTGCCCCTGACAGAAAGCACTTGGTAGCTAGTAAAAAAAAATACGGACTCCCGGGTTTACACCCACTGATTTGGGCTCTCTCCATGGAATTGGGGATTTTTAGAGCCTCTGGTGACTGTGGTGCAGCCAGGATCCACAGGCTGATTTTTGGGGATCACTGGTCTCCCAGCTCTGTAGTGTGCGAGCTTCTGTTGGGCCCATGTATCTCTCAGGCTGAGGAGAAAAGAAGAAAGAGGAATCCACTGCTGTGTTCTGATATTCGAAGGCATCTCCTAGAGCGCAGAGCATCCTCACTCCACATGGTTCCAGTGGGAGAACCAGCACGAAGGCATGGAAACTCCACAGAGGCAGATTTCTCAGCAGCTGTGGCAACTCTCCGAGGACCCACATTATCCAACACAGGGGCAGGCTGCCTCAGAGGCTGTGGGGAGAACTGGTGCAACCATGCTTGGCCCCAGCCCTCCCAGAGAGCAAGCCGTCTGTAAGGTACCCTCCCAGGGGCAGGGAGCAGCCTGGGAGGCAGGTATCTTGGCTCTGCTCCTTGCGAGCTATGTGACTTCTGGGTGCTCTGGTCCCTGTCTGAGCCTCGGTTACTTCATCGATACAATGAGGAGAGTAGTAGCTCCTTTTTTATGGAGGGTTTGTTTTTTGTTTTTAGAACAGCTTTATTGAGATACAGTTTATATACCACACCATTCACCCATTTAAGGCATACGATTCAGTGGTTTTTGGGAAGTTCACAGAATTACATAACCAACACCCCCTCACTGGCTGATTTTGAAGGGACAGTGAGCCGTGCAGGGGAAACCTCTAGCTCAATGCCAAGGGCCTAGGGTGCACTCAGGAAACGGCAGATACTCTTGTTCTTGATGGATTCCTTATCTCTGGGACAGGTACCTGGGGTGACAACCTCATGGTCTAGTGCAGGGGACGACACTCAGGCATCAGGGAGGGAGCTTCGGGTCTCTTCTCTTCTGTGGCTTGGTGTGTCTGTACTAACAATTACTCATGCACCCACGTGTGCAAATCGTGGAAATTCTCTCATCCTCACATTAGCTCTGTGAGCTGGACTTTTATCCTCATTCATTCCTGTTCTTCAAAGATGAAAAGTGAGGCTGAGGGAGGCCATGGCTTTTCCGAGATCACCACTCCAGGATCTCTTTAATACAGGGCAGATAAATAAGCCTGATTATTTGCCCCCTACCTTTTTTTTTGGACATCGTTTAAGTTTCCAGAAGAGATAAGATCAGGTAGAAAAAAAATCCAAAGAGAAAAGGAATTGACTTAAAGTCTGTGTGATGATTCGGGGTGGGGGGCTCCCCTCTCCCTGCACTTCCTCTTTTCTCACCTCCTCTGCCAGTCTTGCATGAGCTGTAGGTCAGGGAGACACGCTAGACAATGATCGAAGACTAGAGGCTGTTCGTTAGTGAGAGATTGACAGTGCAGGAAAGTCTGGAGGTGGTGTCCAAACTCACTGGGAGCTTGGGCCCTTTGTGTGCATTTGGTTTGGGGGCTTTAAAATCCCAATGCTTGAGGGAATTGCTGACCACCCAGTTTTCACCAGGTAGGTTTGAGTCTGTTCCAGCCTCACTTTCTGGGCTGTTTTTCTCTTTGTCAACTTGCAGCTGGATGTGCTGGTGTTCCTGTATCAGGACTCCTTTGCTCCTGTCCCATCCCAGCTGGAGCAGGGACTGGGGCATCTGTGTCAGGCACCTCTCCTCCTCCCAGGTGGGTGTGCTCAGTGTGGTAGCCACCCCCTTGGTACAGCAGGGAAGGGGCACCTGGCTTGGGCTACTGGGACCCCCCTAAATGTGGCCTGAGATGTGCCCCACCCCACGCCTCCCCATCCCTCAGTCAGGATAACCACTTACTATTCCTAAGTTTGCAGAAACCTTGCTGGGTCCCCTGTAATTGGTCTGTGTTCTGCCTCCCTTTCTAAGTTCTTGTGCTGGGACCTCCCTGTTTGTGAGGCTGTCTCCTGTTACCCCCGCTCCCGAGCCCCAATGCCAACTGTGGACCCACCTTCTGGCTGGGCCTTGTCTATTTCTGTTCATGGTTACGTCCAGCCTTATGCCTGGCATGGAGTAGGAACTGAATACATACTTCTTGAACAAATGCCTTCAGCTCGGGTCATGGTCCCGGGGTCCTGGGATCGAGCCCCACATCAGACTCCCTGCTCAACGGGAAGCCTGCTTCTCCCTCTCCCACTCCCCCTGCTTGTGTTCCCTCTCTCGCTGTGTGTGGCTCTCTCTATCAAATGAATAAATAAAATCTTTAAAAAAAAAAAAGATGGTGCACAAAAGGCAAGCATTAATAGTATATTCTAAAGAAGTAAAGAGGATTTAAACAGCAAAGATGAGGGATCTTTCTGTATAATTTCTTACAACTACATGTGAATCTGCAATTATCTCAATAAAAATTTTAATTAAAAAAAAGCATATATGGGGCGCCTGGGTGGCTCAGTTGGTTAAGCTACTGCCTTCGGCTCAGGTCATGATCCTGGAGTCCCGGGATTGAGTCCCGCATCGGGCTCCCTGCTCAGTGGGGAGTCTGCTTCTCCCTCTGACCCTCCCCCTCTCCTGCTCTCTGTCTCTCATTCTCTCTCTCTCAAATAAATAAATAAAATCTTAAAAAAAAAAATTAAAAAAACAGAACAAAACAAAAACTTCCCAACTGGGGCACCTGGGTGGCTTAGTCGTTAAGCGTCTGCCTTCGGCTCAGGTCATGGTCCCAGGGTCCTGGGATCGAGCCCCACATTGGGCTCCCTGCTCCGCGGGAAGCCTGCTGCTCCCTCTCCCGCTCCCCCTGCTTGTGTTCCCTCTCTCGCTGTGTCTCTCTCTGTCAAATAAATAAATAAAATCTTAAAAAAAAATACATTGTAAACATTCAAGGGAAACCGCTCTGCAGGAATGGATGGTGATCAGCTGTTTGTTTTCAAAGCCCGGATGATTTGAAACATTTGAACTGCTTATTTCATCAAAACCTAACCTGTTAGAGAAACTTAAGACTGATTTCCTCAGGTTTTAAAAGATGTCAGCAGACTTAATTTAACATGCTGAACCTCTTCAACTTTCAGAGCAGTTACCCCATGTGTTTCTGCTGTGTAATCCCAAATCCTGTTCACAATTCTGCCATTTGGATTTGATGTGTATTCCCACCCACTTGGGGATAAACTGCTTTTTCATAATTCTGTAAGAAAATGACTCCAGCCATCTTTGCTGTTCAGACCCAAATCTATCCAGATATTTACTTATAAACACAACCCCTCATACTTGTTGAAGAGATTCACATACTCTTCGGAGGTATTTCAAATCGAAGAATTAACTTTTTTTCAGAAATGAAAATTCATGGTTGTTTCGCTGTGGGGACCAACCACGTTTCTAATAAAATGAAGGGGAATAAGAGTGGCCTGGCATCAGTTACACGTGAGGCAGGCTTGCGAAGGTGGCGGAGGGTGCAGGAGGCTGTCCGCCCGGGCCTCCCTCTGCTGCCACCTGCTCTGGGGGTCCCCACTCCAGGACACTAGCTTGGGCTCCAAAACACCTCACTTGCCATGGCGGAGCTGCAGCTATTTGCTCTGGGCTCGAACACACTCTTCACATGGCCTCTGTTATGGACTGAATTGTGTCCCCCTCAAAATTCCTATGGTGAAGCCCCAACCCCCAACATAGCTATATTTGGAGAGAAGGCTTTTATGGAGGTAATGAAGGTAGAGCTCTAATCCAGGAGGACCGGTGTCTTCATGGGAAGAGGAAGAGACACCCGCGTTCTCTGAGCATGCACGCAGGGGAGGCCATGTGGGGACCCGGTGAGAAGGTGGGTGTCTACCCTCCGGGAAGATGTCCTCACTAGACGTGCAGTCTGCTCGCACGTTGACCGTGGACTTCCAGCCTCCGGGACTGTGAGAAACAAAGGTCGACCGTTGAAGCCCACCCAGTCTGAGGCATTTCGTGATGGCAGCTCAAACAAACGAATACAGCCTCCTCGTGGATTTTTGTTTTTCCTTTTCTTCCCCCAGGGACGACGCATTCGTTTCCTAGGGCTCCAGCAACAAAAGACTGTAAACTTGGTGGCTTTATTAAAGTGGCAGAAAGGTATTCTGTCCAAGTTTCAGAGGTTAGAAGTCTGAAATCAAGGTGTTGGCAGGGCCACGCTGCCTCCAAAGTTTCTGTGAAGGGCCCTTCCTGGCCCCTTCCCCTTTCTGGTGGCTCCAAGCTGGTCCTTGGCCTCTGGCTGGGCCCCTCACATCTTCCCTGCGTGGCTCCTCCCGCTTCTCTCGGGGTCTTCTCCTGCTGCTTATAGGAACTCTTGTCTAGGGCTCCCCCAGATAATCCAGGATGTTCTCATCCTGAGAGCCATAATTGGATTACATTGGCAAAGACGCTTTTTCCAAAAAAGGACACATTCCCAGATTCTATGGGTTAGGATGTGGATATATGTTTTCCAGTCCACTATATTCAATCCACTATACATAGGCTATTTTATGTCACACGAACGATGACCACCGTATGTACGTTTCTTGATAGATAACCACACCCTTTTGATACATATGAGCTTGTGTGTTCTTGACAAATGCTGGGCGAGGTAGCTCTATTACAATCTCCATTTACGCGGGAGGAAAGGAAGCTAGAAGTGACTTGCGCAAGGCCACACCGGGGACAAATTATGTGGCTGTATTTTCATTTTGTTGTCTGCCTAGTTTTCCACCTAATAGGCTCCACCATTTGAAGTACTTCTTTTTTTTTTTTTAATTAACATATAATATATTATTTGTTTCAGGGGCACAAGTCTGTGCTTCATCAGTCTTACACAATACACAGCGCTCACCATAGCACATACCCTCCCCAGTGTCCATCACCAGCCACCCCATCCCTTCCTCCACCCTCCACTCCAGCAACCCTCAGTTTGTTTCCTGAGATTAAGAGTCCCTTATGGTTTGTCTCCCTCTCTGGTTTCATCTTGTTTCATTTTTCCCTCCCTTCCTTTATGATCCTCTGTCTTTTTTCTCAAATTCCTCATATCAGAAAGATCATATGATAATTGTCTTTCTCTGATTGACTTATTTCGCTTAGCATAATACCCTCTAGTTCCATCCATGTTGTTGCAAATGGCAAGATTTCATTCTTTTTGATGGCTGAGTAATATTCCATTGTGTGTGTGTGTGTGCATGTGTGTGTGTGTACCACATCTTTTTTAGCCATTTATCTGTTAATGGACATCTGGGCTCTTTCCATAGTTTGGCAACTGTGGACATTCCTGCTATAAACACTGGGGCGCAGGTGCCCCTTCGGATCACTACATTTGTATCTTTGGGGTAAGTACCCAGTAGTGCAATTGCTGGGTCATAGGATAGCTCTATTTTCAACTTTTTGAGGAACCTCCATACTGTTTTCCAGAGTGGCTGCACCAGCTTGCATTCCCACCAATAGTGTAGGAGGGTTCCCCTTTCTCCGCATCCTCGCCAACATCTGACTTGCTAATTTTAGTCATTCTGACTGGTGTGAGGGTATCTCATTGTGATTTTGATTTGTATTTCCCTGATGCTGAGTGATGTTGAGCACTTTTTCATGTGTCTATTGGCCATTTGGATGTCTTCTTTTGCAGAAGTGTCTGTTCATGTCTTCTGCCCATTTCTTGATTGGATTATTTGGATGTTGAGTTTGATAAGTTTTTTACAGATTTTGGATACTATGTGGCTGCATTTTCATCCAGGATTTCCTGTCTCCAAATTCCACCTTCTTCTGACTGTGCCCCACCATCTCTCAATCGCTGTTGATGAAACGAAGATGATAGTGTTAAGAAAAGTCACTACAGGGGCGCCTGGGTGGCTCAGTTGGTTGGGCGACTGCCTTCGGCTCGGGTCATGATCCTGGAGTCCCAGGATCGAGTCCCGCATCGGGCTCCCTGCTCAGTGGGGAGTCTGCCTCTCCCTCTGACTCTCCCCCTCTCATGCTCTCTCTCTATCACTATCTCTCTCAATAAATAAATAAAAATCTTAAAAAAAAAAAAAGAAAAGTCACTACAAACCTGTATTGGATGCTCACTCTGGCTCTGGTCCTGTGCCAAGAGTTTTATTTGCACTAACTCATTTTATCCTCACTGCGACTCCAAAGGCTGGTGCCATTATTATGTCCATTCTACAGTCAAAGAAACTGAGGCACAGATAGATGACATCAGTCATCCAAGCTTCCCAGCTTGGCAAATGGCAGAGCTAGGATTTGAATCCAGGTCTGTCTCAATCCAAAGCTCAAAGTCTTAATCCACGTTAGCTACTTCCTTGAAAGAATGACATAGTGACTTGGCATTTGCAAATACCTATGGAATTTAAACCCAAAGTCCAGATTATGGAATTAAGCTTGCACTCTCATCTGTCTGCCTTTGAGCCGAGAGAGACAAAAGGACATAACGGCGAAGGGCATGGATTCTGGAGCCAGTCTAGGTTTGAATCCTTGTTCTACCAATGACTGTCTACACAGCATTGAAGGAACTTCGCTCTGTGGTTGTCTCAGTTTCCCCATCAGTAAAGTGGAAGTGATATCCATTGTACCTACTTTATGGGGTAGCTACACGGGTTAATGAGTTAATACCTGTCAAGCTTTTGGAATGGTGCCTGGTACATGGCTAGTACTCTGTGAGTGTTAAATTAAAACACAAATAAAATCATCAGCCTTCCTAGCATCTCAAGACAGGATGACACATACCTTAGGACACTCACGTGAGGGTGAAACACAAAAGCTCACGACACAGGCTTGCTGTAGGCTGCTAGACAACCAGTGGGGGCTTTTATTTTCATTGCATGTGGGGAGTTGAAGTTTGCCTTGATCTCTTCCCTGGCCCTTCTTTGGCAAAAATACTGCAGCCAGTGTTCTGGAAGAGGAAGCCCTCAAGCTTCCCACTCCCGTTGGCACAGAGAAGCAGAATCGTCTTGGGTGATTTCAGGGCGGCAGTTTTGCATCAGTCAAAATTCCTGTTAAAGGAGTGTACTTTACTGTCATGACACAGTCAAGGGGATGTCTGGCTCTCTAAAGAAACTTTCCTTCCTTACAGCACTGGGGCTAGCTGTTGTTAGCCAGATTTTCTCTAACACTCCCCACCAAAATGCAGCCAGGCTTTTGCAGAATGAGTAAAGTAATTTTCAGGGCACCGTGCGTGAGACAATCTCCAGGGCATGTTTTCACTTTAGCAGGTCATCGTTCACCCCTGAGATTCTGGGACCTGGAAGGGAGCCCATCCTCCTTGCCTGCCTCCGGGGGAGTAAAGATCCACTGAGTTATTTTAGCAGCTATGCCCCGACTGCTTTTCCGCTCTCAGGCTCTGAGCTCCATGAAGGCAGGAACAGGGCACAGGTGAGGTGTTTAGGAAGTGAATGTCTCCAGAATTCAGTTGTGTGTGGGTGGTTCTGGGCTGCCCAGTTTTCCAGGGTGAGGGAGCAGGACCAGCTGCATGGATGTGCCACCGATGTAGTTACACAGAAAGGCCCTGACGCTCTGCCATCACTGCCAAACGATTCTTAATCGTTTTTGAAGAGGCTCCACAGGTTGTAGGGCTGCTCTGATGAAGGAGGCTTGTCTACCCCAGAGTTCTCTGACCACAAGCCCTCAGGAGCTCCGAGGGCCTTATCTGTCCTTTGGGTGGTGAATATCTAAAAAGATGTACCGCAGTTTAAGAGTTTCACTTGGCCAGTGCTTTATTATGTATGCCCTTGGTACCACACATTAAAATGCTTCCCCTGCCTTCCCGAGAAGACATTCATATCTGCTGGACTTTTTCTTCAGTTAGTGGGTTTATTGCCATTTATCCAGGATTGCACGTAAGCACTGCCTTTTGCCGATCGGACCGTTATCATTTTGCTCAAGAACGAGAATAGTACAGGCCTGCCAAGGTAGAGACAAATGCACAGTCTCTTCTGCTGAGTAGCCGGAGGAGGTTGGGCTGGCTTGGATCATTCCAACCAGGGACTAACCTGTAAGGTCAGGGGTCCTAGGATCCAGAAAGGACGAGTCCCCCTTCCTGGCATAGCCCTGCCAACTCTGTTCCTCCAAGACACGGAGCCGCTTGTTGAATTAGGGGACACCATTTGGAGGCAGAGGGACCTGGCTTGAATATCATCTTCTCCAGCATGTGCAGTTCCTGGGAACTTGGGTATAAAAGAATGAGCAAGAGACGAGGTCTCTTCCCTGGCAGAGCTCAGAGCCTAGGGGACGGAGCAGACCGAGGGAAGCCACATAACAGCACGAATAGGTCATAGCAAGTGCTGCTGTGTGTTGTAACGGAACCACGGGGAGTTAGGAGTGTTTAGCAGAGAGAGAAGATCAGGGGGCAAGAAAGGCATCAGGAGGAACTGATGTTTGAGGAGAGAGTGGAAGGCGGATTTTCTCAGGCGAGGGCGTGAGGCGTGAGGATGGGGCAGTAGAGGGAAGAGCATGTGCAAAGTGCCTGGTATGGGAGGAGGCAGCGGGCGTTTGAGGGGATGAAAATGACCAGTGCGGAATGGCAGGCACGAGAGGCAAGAAGTAGGTGAGGGTGCAAAGCAGAGATTCGGGTTTGGTTCTTGGTCCTTAGAACAAGAAGTCATCGAAGCCAGTAAGAGACTTTCAGCTTTGTGTTGTTAAAACTGATCTGTTTGGATTATGGAGGGCAGATTGGATGGGCCGAGAGTAGGGAAGGGGCGCAGGGAGGAGGCTGTGCCGCTGGCCCAGACGAGAGCTAAGGGGAGCTTGGACCTGTTGGTGCATCCCTGGGACAAACGGAGGGATATTTAACAAGGAAAAGAATGGGACCTGGTGATGTCTTGTTATGGGAAGACCCACGAGCCTCTCTGCCTCGCGGAGAAGGAAGAGCGGAACGAGCGTGGGAACGGTGCCCGCACACATCAGGCAGCAGGCCGTCAGTGAATGTTCGTTGCCCTCCTCGTCCTTGAACCTGGGCTTCCGAGGCTCTGTCAGCCCTTGAACCAACCCTTGGAGGTGACTGCCTACAGCTTCAGCTTCTCGGACGGTTCCAGAGCGTCACCCCCCACCCTTGTAGACCCCATGCCCGTGCAGCCGCAACCCATCTTGCCCTGCACCCCGTCTTGCCATCACGGTCAACCAGGGCCCTGGAATCTTTGTTCTCATGCTGTTGAGGCACACCTCTGTCACCACATGCTTGCTGTCCACACTTGCAGGCCCCAGGTGAGGAGAGCTGCCAGCTGGCAGGTTAATCCTGTGCAGAGGTGGGGCTGTGGTCCTCTGAGGGGCCCCTGGTAACGGAACCATGGAGTGAGCACTGCCTACCCGCTAAGAGCAGGAGAGCAGAGGGGTAGAAGCATGTGGGTTTCTGTCTTTCCCTAGGTGATGGCTGGCAGGAAGGGAATTGCAAAAAGGGCCCTGGGGAGGAGGGGCTCAGTCAGGGGCCAGTCAGGGGCTTTAATGTATATGCACTAATATATATGCACTTTAATGTATATGCACATGCTTTCATGTATATGCAACCTGTGTCCTGTAGGGGTGTGCAGGTGCACGCTGACGAGCAATGTGTAATTCTGTTACGTCTGTCGGCTTGCATGCTTGTGCTCACGTCTGCATGTGCGTATGTATGTATGCATGGCTCTCTGTGTATGCACACACGTGCTGGGGCATGTGGGATGTATGTTTTTGTGTGGGCACATGCGTGCACACCATGTACTGGGGTGCCTCTGTGTGTGTCCCTGTAGGAGCCCTGGGTCTATGCAACCCTCTCCCCAGAGTCACACATGCCCCCAGCTGCCAGCAGGTGGCCCCTGAGCACCGTGTGCTGGGCTCTGGGGAAGGGGGCCAGCAGTGTTCCTCCAGCCCTCTCCTTCCTGAGAATCACTGCAGTGAGCACCGCAAGAATCCTCCTCACTGCTCTGGTCTCTCAGGCTTTATCCCTGAGGCTCTGCCTACCCTAAGTTCCACCCTCAGCCCACCCGGAAGCAGAGACCCAGTAGTGAAGGGAGCATAAGGAAGATGATTCTGACGTGTGGCAAGGTCTGGAGAATGGCAGGGACTCAACCTTTATGTAGAGTGAATGAGTAACTGCTCTTGGTTCTGCACGGGACTCTTGCTGGCCCTAGACCAAGGCAGACAGCAGATGCTTAGGCAAGCCCCTGGCCTTGGCTGAGGGTGGGGAGCAGTGCAATCTGAGGGTGAGAACTATTCCCTCTGGGCCACAGAAGGGACAGAAGACAATGCCTAGGGATGCTTGCTAACCTCTGCTTGAAGTGGCATTGAGGCCAAGCAAGGCAGACAGATGACATTTCCCTTTCTTGGAGGCGGGGTAGTTCCATCACCCATCTCATGAAGACAGCAACCCGGTGCATGAACAAAGACAGCCAGTCTTTATTTAATTTTGACCGTGTGGCCTCAGGACAATCGGGGAGGCTTGAGAAAGAACTAGGGACCGAGTTGGATTTGACCACATTCCTGTGAGAGCCACTAGGATGCCAGGGAATTGACGATGGCCTGGGTTATCTCCCATGTGCAGCTCCTGCAGGACAGCCCCTGGTCTGCCTGTCTCTGGGTCCACTGTACCCAGTGCAGAACTGAGCCAGGGCCAAGCCAGGGCCCGCACTCACAGGTGACTCCGTGAGCAGGTGCAGTGTGGGGCCGGTGGGCACAGCCTGGAGCACCTGGTAGGAGGGCGGCCTGTGTGAGGGCACTGGGGCTAGTGGAGGTGACGTGGAGATGGGTGGGGCTTCCAGCTGAGTCTGGACCAGACCTGCTCTGGCGACCCTGGGTAGAAACTGAGGAGGTGGAGTTCCTGAGAAGGAGGGCTCAGGGCAGACCTTTGTAGATTGTCTGAACTGGAAAAGATCTGAGCCATCAGACAGTCCTGTGGTTTCTACAGTTTCCTTTAGGGCCCTGGGGGTTCCTGGGACATACCTTAGGGCAGCCAGTGATGGTGGGAAGGGAGTGGAGAGAGAGGGAGGGAGAGAGAAGACTCTGGACCCCTAGCCTTGGTTCAATTGAAGCAGCTCAGCTTTCTATCCTGAGGACAAATTGGAGTTCATTTTTTTTTTTTTTAAGATTTTATTTATTTTTTTGAGAGAGAATGAGATAGAGAGAGAGAGCATGAGAGCGGGGGAGGGTCAGAGGGAGAAGCAGACTCCTCGCCGAGCAAGGAGCCCGATGTGGGACTCGATCCCGGGACTCCAGGATCATGACCTGAGCCGAAGGCAGTCGCTTAACCAACTGAGCCACCCAGGCGCCCCTCATTTTTTTTTTAATCAAAGGAGTATTTATTGAGTGCCTACTGTATGCAACTCACTGTTCCAGATTCTAGAGCTATTTGGAGACCAGGACATACAACATCCCTGTTCTTGACCATTATAGAAGACAAGTAAACAAACAAACAGACAAGTCAGTTTTGGGTTGTAAGTGATATGAACACAATAAAACAGGGCATGCAACAGAGGGACTGGGGGAAGGAAGCAGTGGAGCTACTTTAGATCCTGTGTTAAGGATGGCCTCTCTGAGGTGATATTTGAGCTGAGGCCTGGAATGATGACAATGGGAAGGGCATTCTGGATAAGACTTTGAAGAAAAAGCTCTGTGGAAAAATTTGAAAATCACTCAGTCTTTTATTTATATTCCTTTATTTAAATTTCAAAGGTAATACATATCCATTGTAATGATTTCAAACCTTATTAATGTATATATAGTCAAATGTAGAAGTAGCTTCTTTCCTCTTCATTCCCCTCCCCCCCACCCCCAACTGCACTTGGGGAGAGAATCCCTTTCTCAGTTAGGTGGATAACCTCCCAGATTTTTCTCTGTGCATTTGCAAATATATATGTTAATTTCCCACTCTATCTCTACTTGCCTGTCTCATAGAACATTCAAGCTTCACAAGTCCAAATGGACTCTGGACTTTCTCCACCAAACTTCTTTCTCCCCCTGGGCTTTCTCATCTTAGTAAATAACACCACCAGCCCACCCAGTTGTTCAGGCCCCAAGATTTGGTGCCATCCTCAATTCCTTCTTTACTTACTGTCAGATGCCAAGGGCAATCCGCTAGCAAATCCTGTTGGCTCTACCTCCTAAGTATGCCCTTATCTGGACACTTCTCGCACTCTCCTGTTCTCAGCCACCAGTCCATCTTGCCAGGACCTCCTAACTGCTCTCCATCCATCAATGTATTGCCTACAATACATTCTTCACCTGGCAAGCCAGAATGATCTTCTAAAAATGGCAAACCTGGTCATGTCCCTCCTTGCTGAACACCCCAGTGGCTTCCCAAACTCTCCTCTCTAGTCTCAGCTTGTCCCTTTCTCCTTCTTATTGGTTATCCTTTGTCTCCCTCCTGCGGTGTCTCTGGGCCTTCTACATGCTGGGCTAGTTCTTTGTCGTCGTTCTGATCTTAACTCTGTATCGCCCTCCAGGGAGACATCCCTTAATGGCTTCATGTACAATAGTCTCCCTTCTGCCCTGTCCACCTCTGTACCCCCAAACATGTTCTATCATATCACCTAGTTTTATTTCCTTTATGTAGTACTTATGTCATTGGAATGTATCTTGCTTATTTGTTTCCTTGTTTATCGTCTGTCCTTGTTTATCATCTGTCTCTGCCCCCGACTGAACAAAGGCTCTGTCAGGGCAAAGATTTTGACTCCTGTTCTTGTTCACAGCTCGACTGATGGATATATGAAAGTGTTTCCAGATTGTTGCTAATGAACAAGCCTCTAGTGAACATTCTTGCACATAGATCTTTGGGAAATTGTGTAAGGGATTCTGTGGGACAGATTCCTAGAAGTGGAATTTCTAGCTTGAAGATGGTATATTTCAAATTTGATAGATATATCAAATTACTGCCCAAATTATTGTGCCAATTTACACTCTCATTGACTTTGAGAATGCCTTTCTCCAAGTCCTTGACGACACTGGATAATAAAAATCTTTTTCTTGTTTTGGCCTATGTTATGAGCAAAAACCAAGTATTTTACTTTGTTTAATTTGTATTCCTCTGATTATATGAGATTGAATATCTTTTCACAAGATTTTTGGTCATTTGTACTTTTTTTTTTGGGTAATAAACACAGTGCTGGCCCCACCCTCTAATATGGTTCTATTTGTAAGAAAGAATAGATTATAGGTAGACAATTACCAATGTTGGCCACATAGCATTTGGCTGTTTATTATTTTTTCTGCTGTTTGTCTCTATCTTATTAATTGGTAAGATCTCTTTATGTTTAGTGGAGTTAATTTTGTTACGTATGTTGCAAATGTTTTCCTTATGTCTTTCCTTTATCTTTCAGTATTAAGAAATTAACATCTTTAAACAAACACGGAGATGGATCTTTAACTTTTCTATTTCTGTTAATGTGAAAATTGCAACTGCAAAAATTTTAAAACAATCTATAAAAAGATATTACGTGAAAAGTGATTCTCCCTCCCATTACACTGAGCTAACCTTGGGTATCTTTTCAAATTTTTCATATTTACATGTATATTCATCATTTATTCATCAGCCATTCATTCTTCTAGCAAATAATTATAAGCCATTTATACTTCCAATATGTATTGGGTATTTACTTTATTCCTGGCATCATACTAGGTATATTAAAAAGAGGATATATGCACATTATCTTTTATTTAAAATTTTTCTTGGAACATGTGCTTTTCTTTATTCATTTTTTTTTTTTTTTTTTTTTTTACATTTCAGATGCTTCTATAATAACACATCCATATCTACCTCATTGTTTTTAATGTTTGCTCACGGTTCTATTTTATGCATAGATGGGAACATATTTAATTTGGTCCTTACTGATGGACATTTACATTGTTTCCTGTATGTTTGCAATTACAAACAATGTTAGAGCAAGTATCCTGGTAGCTATATCTTCACAGTCATGTGCAAATATATCTGTAGGGCAGACTCCTAAAATGGAATTGCATTTTAAGTTTGATAGACATTGCCAAATTGTCCTCCAAAACTGTGTTTCAATTCACACTTCCATCAGATGTGTGAGAGTGCCCATTTCTCTACTTTATTTGCAACCCTGGCTATTATGTCTTTTAAATTTTTGCAAACATAAGGCTGAGAGTGGTGTTGCATTGTTTCATTTTGCATTTCCCTAATTAGCCATGAAACTGAGAATCCTTTCATGTATTTATTGGTCACCTGTATTTTTTTCTATAAATTGTCCATATTCTTTCCTCATTTTTTATATTGAGTTGTCTTTTTAAAAAATTTAAATTGACTTGTAGATTCCATATAGTATGAATATTTAAGCTTTGTCTGTTACATGTGCTGCAAATATTTTCTCCCAAGCTGTCTTTAGTCTTTTAACGTTGTTTATGGTATAACCCCAACTTTTTGACCCCAAGGTATACTACAATTCCTGTGTAGACCATAGTTCCCTAATGTCTTTTTGTAGATGTCTCAAACTATGTTTAGCTACCTCTTCTTTTTCTTTCCAGCCAAGAGTCTTAGGTGATCCTGGTCTGGGGGCCTGCAGGTGAATCCTGACCGAGAGGTGAGGAGTCATCCTTCACTGGCCTTGCTGTGGCCATTTCTCCTTTGTTGATAGAGCACTTCATCATTGCTTCACACTTTATCCTACAAACAAAAGCATTTTTGTTTGTGTAAACTTTAGGACTTCATGTCTTTCTCTTGCTTAAAATATTCTATTACTCAAAACACGGATGGCCCCTCATCCTAGGTTTAGATCATCATTTCTGAAACAACTCCAGGGAGTCCTAGTGATTCAGGGGAAATGACTCAGGGGTGGTCATGGGGTGTGGATTGAGAGGGTGGAGGAGAGGCCCGGCCCCTCTTCAACCTGAGTACTTCTGCATGACCTTCTTGGTGAAGAAAGCCATGTGCTTCTGTGCCTAAGCAATCCTGGAAAATGCTACTGTCAAGTGAGGCCTTTATTTTCTAAAAGCTGTGAAACTCCAGGGCTTTCAAAGAATGCATTTCTTTTTTATTGTAATCACTCCCTCACCTCTTAATAATGAAGCCATCTTGGAACTCTTGTAGCAACGTACAGCTGGATGCTCTTGGGTGTGTGCTGGGCAGATTTCGGTTAATAGGCCATCATGAAATTTTTCTTTCTTTGGTGAAGGTACTCAGTGGTAAGATTCATTAGTATCTCTTATTTTTTTTAGAGCAACATTAACCCGTGTCTTCTCAAATACATAAATGTGCCCATTTCAACCAAGAAGTTCATTTGGGGCAAGGGTGCAGCAAGAGAGGAAGTGAGTGGAGGGTGATTTCTCAACATACCAATCTATAAGGATGATAATGACCTGTAGCAGAAATGCTGCTTTTGATTATAGTAATGGGAACCCTAGCCACGAGGAAAATGATGACAGTAGTGCCCCCCACCCCCGAACAGTTTTGCTTTCCTCATTTTCAGTTACCCACCGTCAACTGCGGGCTGGAAAGAGACGATCCTTCTTCCGACATATCCTCAGAAGGCCAATAGTAGCCAAACATCTATCAAGCCACTCACCTCATGTCATCTCATCATGGAAGTATTCTGTCACCTCACATCATCACACGGAGAAGGGTGAGTGCAATGACAGAGAGAGAGAGAGAGAGAGAGACCACATTCACATAACTTTTATTACAGTCTCTTGTTATAATTGTTCTATTTTATTATTAGTTATTGTTGTTCATCTCTTACTGTGCCTAAATTCCAATTCTAATTCTAAATTCCAATTTAGAAATTAAACTTTATTGTAGATATGCATGGAAAGGAAAAAGCATAGTATGCACAGGATTTGGTACTATCTATCCACAGTTTCAGGTATCCACCAGGGGTCTTGAAATCCCCTTCTGATAAGGGCTGGGGGGACTGTTGTATCTTTTTTTTAAAACAAGAAGCCCAGGGTAGGGCTGCTTTAGGCTTGCTTAACTCAGCAGCTCAACAAGGACGATGACTTTTTGCCTCTTGCATAATATGACTGTTGGGGTTCAGGGGTCATGTGCAGATCCAGCACTGCACAGTGCTTTTACTGCTGGTGGACTCTCCCTCAAACCTCTTTTTTAAGAGTGAAGAAACCTTCTCTTGAAGGCCCCAGCCCGATTCCCTCGTGTCTTGTTTGTCAGAGGTGAGGCCCATGTCTGCTCCTGGACAGGTCACTGACGAGAGAATGGGATTAGTTCAAGCAGTGACTGCCTGTTCACGATTTTACCCTGAGAAGTGGAGAGGGTCACCTTCTCTAGAGGGGTGGTTACCTGGTCAAAATCAGAGAGGGTGTTGTTAACAAGGAAGAAGGAATGGAGAGGCAACCAACAGTGGTTGCTAGGATACCGCTTTTATTTTAACCACTCCGTCAATTAATTAATTAATTAATTTTATTTTCCCCAAACGTTAACATGATTATTGTTGGAGCAACCTGACCCACTCACTATTGTGAGGTTTTACAGTTCACTTCAAATGATTATACATAAGAAAGAGAGTGCACATGCGCATATCTTAAATCTGGTCCCACTTCTGGAAGGGGTACTTCGTAGGGCGGTGAATAAAACTCTGTTGCTCTGAACACAGTTCGGCATTCAAGAGACTGAATAGTTGGTGTTAAGAAATAAAGATGGAGATTTATGAGAGGCAGAAGTAGGTGCACAGTTCCTTTATAATGTCCTCACACTCTTTGAATATTTAACACACACCATCCAATTTCACAATTTCATCTGTTTGAGTTTACATCCGTTGACTTTGGCAACAAAGCTGCCATTTACTAAGAAGAATTTCAATTAATTAGTTAATTATTATTACTTTTTAGATTAGTTGAGAGGAGTTTGGACATGAGGCCGGTGGCTGAATAGTGCTCAGCTGGTTCTGGATATTTGCTCTCCATTAAACGAAGCCACAGCTTTTGTTTTTTTCAGGCAAAAATTTGCAGGTTTCACATGTTGGTAGAAGAGAACAACGGTGTTGTCCAACTTGGATCGTGCTAAAGGGGTATTACATGCGTTCGTCAAAGTTGGCTCTATGGCAGGTGTTGGTTGAAATGTATAGATTCCCACTGACAGAAATGAAATTGTGTGTGTCCTGCTAGGGCTGCTTGCTGGGCTCTGAAGACACTGGAAATCGAGTTAAGTCACACGCAGTGTGTGTCATTCCCCTCATGGCAAAGGTAACACGAAGCATTGTGCACTGGGTCAGGATGCTTGTAGTACCCAGAGAATGCCACAGGCACCGGAGGACACGAATTATGCCACGTGTGGCTCCGAGCTCTTTGAGCGAAAATTGACCCTCCAGGGTCCAGGACCCAGTCCAAATTTCCTCCTGCTGTCATGCTGTGGTATGCAGGAAAGGGAAAAGAGAAGGCTCACCCCTTGCTATGTTTTTATATGCTTTCAAACATCAGAACTGATTCTCCGAAGTAATTTTTCTTTATGCATCCAGACATTTGAACGATGCAACCCAGAGTCAAATCTTGAGCTTCCATAGCAAGTCATCCTGAAATCGAATACCATTCTCAGCCTTGGCAAATATTTTCCCACTACCTCAGGGCTCCAGAGACCTGGTGATCCTGTCCTCTTGGGGGGTAGGGCTGGAGGTACATACTGATGGTGGTGATCTCAGCATGGGGATGAGTAGCAAACAAAGGATGATGATGTGTGTGTGTGTGAGAGAGAGAGAGAGAGAGAGAGAGGAGAATGTGTTTGTTTCTAAGAGAAGCCCTGGTAACAGGTTTCTTGGGTAAATGAAAGTTGTACTGTCTTCCATCAGAGATGACTTGAAAATAAAGTGCTTTAATGTTAATACTGCAGATGTCTGCAGGAAACTCAGCACCACACTGAACACTGTAGTTAGATAGCTGTGCAAAAAAGTACATGAAGGAAAGGGCTAATGTGCAATACTTCTATTTAAGATAGAAGGAGGAAATAGAAATTGTGATAGCATGCTATTTCAAGTAATAATAGAAAGTACTTGATGTTTACATGGTGAATGGATCAATACTAATTCTGTAGTCAGTGCACATACAGTAGTTTGGATTATACAAGTGATAGATGCACTCAGTATAGCTGAAATTTCTACCCTGCAACACTTACTTCTTACTGTGTGTTAGATGGAATTTTCCACCCAACTATCTGGAAGGATTTGCATAAGAATGGTGATAGAGCAGTATTCTTTAATGATGTGCTTTTCTTTGTTAAACTTCAAAAATGTCTATGGTGCATGATGAGGTTTGGGTGAATTGCCAAGCTAATGCTTTTATATTTTCTTTAAAGAGCTTATCTTCCCTGTGTTGTGGGAGTTACTTTATATGGTGGTTATAAAGGCAGTGGCAGGAAAGCCGAATTTGTAGCAATCCCCAATAAATGCCTCCTCCTCCTCAAGGGTTTGGTCCTGCTAAAAAAGGGAATTTGGGAAGGCACTTGACTGCCGCCGGTTTAGTTGCGATGATGAGTCAGTTGGACTTGTTCTATCTTCCCATACCTGGTTGTGCTCACCAAGAAGCAAGGATGCCATTCTTGCGCTCAGACAGTGACCCCTTGTTAGCCTAAATCAGCACCGTGCCTGTCCAGTGGCTTGAGATCATCCCAGAGCCTGGTGCTCTCTCCAAGGATGAGTTGAATTATTCAGATCAGAGCCTGGGAGCAAAGGCTGTTGGAAAGTGACCTTTTTGTCCCCCCACAAGAACCTAATGTTTACAATGTGAGGAGGAAAAGGGACTGGAATCTTGGGAATTCCAAGAATGCAGCCAACAAGCAAAAGAAGCTTTCCTTCCTGGGTTGTGCACTTCAAGACTCGCTCTCCAGATTCTGCTCCACAGCAAGGATTTGCAAGTACAAAGGTGGAAAAACAAAGCCCCAAAGCTGGAGCCTGCAAGGGTAGTCCAATAGAGGATTTCACATTCACCTCAGTTTCAGTGAAGCAAAGAATTTGAAAGCCAAGAATGGAAGGAAATATAAGGTCACCTAATCTGATCCTTTGTCTAATGCAGGAATCTCTTTCCCAACACAGCTTCATGGCTTGTTGATCGCCAGTTGCTACTTGAATACGTCCAAGGACAAATAACTTACTTCCTCTGAACAGTAGGGCCAACGGATGACATCATATGGAAGACTTACCGTGTGTCAGGCTTTGTGATAAGCCCCTAAGATTCATGATCTTATTCAATGCTCACGACAACCTTATGAGATTGGTACTATTACTGCCACCACCATTTTACAGATGGGGAAACTGAGGCTGTATATGTTGCGGAGAAAGGATTTATAAGCCTGTGTTCTTAACCCCTTGTACCCTCCTGCCCCGCCTGTCCCATCATTGGCAGGCTTGGTTGTTACTCTTCTGTACCCTGGAAACGCCTGAAATATACCTTGCCTCTCTTTTACATGATAGCCCTTTGAATATTTGAGGCAGCCTTTCTATCAGTCCAGTTTCCCTTTTTTTCTATTCCATGCCAAACATTCCTTTGTCTCAGTTTGGTGAGTTCCTCTAGACCCATTCCTGCTTACCCATGCTCTTCTCAAAACATGTGTCATTTACTTCTTGAACATTTTGAAGAGACCTTGTAATTGTTTTCTTTTATTAGGAGGCAGTGGGCTTTGTTGGTGACATCTAACCATGAAGGCATCTATTCTGGGTGCAGAGGCTTTCCAAAGAGCACACGATGAACTTTTTCCACAGCTCTTTTCAGGGAGAAGGCATTTAAAAAATCCGGAGCATCAAAATAAGCCAAGGTTGAGCTTCAATGTCATTGCTGGTGGTAGAGGCAATGCCAGAATAAAGGACAGAAGCCTTCTTGCAAAGTGTTTGTGGTGGTCCTACGAGGCCCTATGGGAGGCAGTGGCTCGTGGATCTAATTCAGTCTCTGACCTGGATTCTCTGTAGCTCCCTAGCATGTCACCATGTCCTTCTGCATTAGCCTCCTGGCTTGTGAAAAGTGATCATGTTGCTGACACTCGGGCGTATTTCGCATGGAGTTCTAAGTCTGATTCAGGCAACCTGGGGCTTGCTGTGTTACCTTGGGCAAATCACTCTCCTCTTTGGGCTTTTAGTATCCTCACCTGCTAAAGTGGGTAAGTATATCATTCTAACAGTATTACATTAATTAAACAAGGAAGCCAGTAGACTGATGTGTCTCTCGTGCTGTGGGCAGCCTACCTAAGCAAACCAAAATCTAAGCCCCTAAATGCCTCAAGGTTAGGAAATGGAAATGCTAAGGACAACCAGCGGAAAACAGCCAATTGGGGCTCTAAGCTATAGCCAATCAACAGTTTCCTTACTTTGCTTCTACTTTTCTAAGAATCTCTTCCCAAGCTCCTTATTGGTGGAGCGCTGCCCGCTCACAATCGGTTTTGCTCAAATAAACTCTTAACATTTTTAACAGGCCTCAGTTTATCTTTTTAACACTCCTGGTGTCAGAAGAAGACACGGGAGACCCCCGCGCCTGTTGGGGCCGCTCTTTCCGGAGGCCCCTGGAGGTGGAGGGTAAGTGCCGGGGCCTAGTCTGCTCTACAGCTTTTGCTCCTTTGCAGGCTTGAACAGTGCTTTTTCAGGCCTGCGTCTGAAAACGTCTGAAAACGTTCCATGGGACTGGGTCGGACTCAAAAGCCGGACTGGATTCAATTTAGAAACGGAACCGGTCTGGGGTTGGATTGGGTCTGACTTAGAAACCAGACCAGACGCGGGGTGGCGTGGGGGTAGGGGTAGGAGTGGGGTGTGTGTGTGTGTGTGTGTGTGTGTGCGCGGGGTGGGGGGACTTGGAAACCTGACCCGACTGGCTTCGGACTGGTTCCAGTTTAGAAACTGGTTCGGGTCCGGGTCCGACCGGGTTTGGGTCCGGCCGTGCGGCCGTCTTCATCTGCACGAGGGCCAACATGAGGCCTCAGGTGAAAAATTTTTGTTTTAAGGCTGAGCAAGTGGCCACAGTGGAGAACTTTTAACCTCATTAAGCTTTTCTATTTAAAAGGTGCTCTAGAGCGAGAAAGGGGCTTCAGCCAGGCACTCCCTATACGGGGGTGGAAATCATTCTTCCTCTTCTGCGGTTTCTGGTGACTAGGATGGGACCTGCAGCTGGCATCCTGGGAAACCCGAAGAAGCGGGAGCAGGGGGAGGCTTCTCACCAAGGTCCGCTCTCTGTGGTGCGTGGTCCAGAGAGGAAGGTTAAGATTTCGCGGCATCCCTTCAGATTGCAAATTCAGATTGGCCAGAGGGAACGGTGGTTAACCCATCCTTTCTCTTAGGGACAGCGGTTACCTCCCGTTGGTCTGGTTTTGTTTCCGGAGAACTTGGTTTGTCAACCGTGGGGCAGCGGGGGGGGGGGGGGGCTCAAAAATATGGCTGGACAGAAATGTGAGTTGCGCTCCCTTTGCGGCTTGGGTTCTGATAATTGTTTCCTGCTCTCAGGGTAATTGCGTCTTTCTTTTGGTTATCTTGGAAAGTGGCTCTGGATCTTGGGAGGGTAGAATCTTCCCCTTTTTGAGGAGCCCTGTTGTGTCCATGGGGTTGTTCAGTACTGCCAGGAATAGTTACTGCTTGACCAGCTGAAACCTGGAGAGATGGTTGAAAGGATTTTTTAAAAGGTATGTCTGTGGTCAGAAGTTAACCAAATTGGAAGTTGGTATTCAGAGCCTGATAGGAACTCTTAAAAAAAAAAAAAAAAAAAAAAAAAAAGCCTTCTCCCCTAAGCTAAAATGAAACTATGTACCCACCGGGAAAGAAAACATTCTGAAGGCATTGTGGAAGGATTTATTAAAACATTCCAAAGAAACACCGCTCTAAATCTAGAACATAAGAATCTCTCTTGCTCTCTTTTTTTAAAGTAAACTCTATGCCCAGTGTGGGGCTTGAACTCACGGCTGTGAGATCAAGAGCATGCTCAACCTAGTTAGCCAGCCAGGTGCCCCTAGAAAATAAGAATTTTTAAAAAAATTTTTAACTTAAATTCAATTTAGTTAACGTATAGTGTATTATTAGTTTCAGGGGTAGAAGTTAGTGATTCATCAGTTGCATATAACACCCAGTGCTCATTACTTCAAGTGCCCTCCTTAATGCCTATCACCCAATTACCCCATCCCCCCCACCTCCCCTCCAGCAACCCTGTTTGTTTCCTATAGTTAAGAATCTCTTATGATTTGCCCCTCTGTTTTTATCTTATTTTATTTTTCCTTCTCTTCCCCTATGTCCCTCTGTTTCATAAATTCCACATATGAGTGAAATCATATGGTATTTGTCTTTCTCTGACTTATTTCGCTCAGCATAATACCCCCTAGTTCCATCCACGTCATTGCAAATGGCAAGATTTCATTCTTTTTGATGGCTGAGTAATATTCCATTGTGTATATATACCACCTCTTCTTTATCCATTCATCTGTCAATGGGCACCTAGGCTCTTTCCATAGTGTGGCTATTGTGGACATTGTGGCTCTACACATTGGGGTGCAGGTGCCCCTTGGAATCACTGAAAATAGTAATCTTTTGACTTCCATCTTAGCTGAGGATCTCCCTGATGTAAAGAAGCAAGCTGAGGATAATGTAATTGGATGGCTGGGTCAGTGTCTTGGTATTTTTCTGGCTGCAACCCAACTCTTTGAGGAATTAAAAACCACTGTACTTGTTTTACAAATTGAGACTTTACAAGAACAGAAATGAGGCTCTACAAAGAAGGCAGAACCCACCTGTCCTTTTCCCCAATCTCAAAACCTCCCCTATTCCAGGTAAAGTGACATCTAAAGAGCCTTCCCAGCCCTGACGAGGGGCTTTCTGATGGCCAAGACTGCATCGTTATGGGCCTATAGAGATCCCCATTATGGTGCACCTCTGCATAAATCAAGATCCGCACAAGTTGCTATTGAGCTAACAAAAGTAATTGACAACAGATGATCACATTGAAATAATTGTAAGTTTGACACTTGCTAAATCAATGTTATTTTAAGTTTAAATGCTCAACACTAGTAAATTGAGGGGGGACAAAAAAAATCATTTTTTAGGGAGCTATTTACATGAATAGCAATTGTCTATAATCCTTGTACTTTTCTCCAAATACAAATTACTAAAGAAATTGTTCTTTGCTTACCCGCCCATCTCTCTTACCTTCTGATTCTGCAGCAAAGTTGGGACCGGGATAGGGAGTGTAATACTTCTTTATTGGTTTAATACTTATTAAGTATTTTATACTTATTTTTAATTTGAAGTTTTCATTTAATGAGGTAGAAAAAGCACTGGGCTGTGTTAGGAGATCTGGCTTCTAGTCCTGGTTCTGTGTGGCCTTAAGAAAACCACCTTCTCTCTCTGGGTCTCCCGTTCCTCTTCTGTGGGAGTTGGTGAAGGTGATTTGTAAGGTTGTCCCCAGGTCTGGATTTGTTCAGTGCAGTTCAAGGCTGGGCAAGCCCAGTCAGTTTAGTCACCAGTACTGGAGTCCCTATTAAGCACTTGACCTTATGCTGAGCGTGGGGATAAATCAGTGAAAAGACCTGAGCTCCAGGTCAGTGTGGATTCCAGCTGCTGGTTGTCTGGGATTATATCCCAACACTGCTGCTTATTTGTTCAGGAATCCCAGCCCAGTTGTTTCTCTTCTATCCTTCATTTTCCTCATGGCATTGTTATGCTAGTAAAAAAAAAAAAAAAAAAAAAATCATGGGATTCCTATAGGGTCTGGCACACAGTGAACATTCCAATGACGTTGGCTTTTATAATTCTTAGTGGTGGATGAGGCAGGAGTTAATTCAATCATCACAAAAAGAAATACAACATTTCCATCTGTGCTGAGTGCCCTGAGAGCTTTTATCAGGAGCATTTCCTTGGCCTGGGAAATAGTGATTAAGGTTAAGATCTGAAGGATAAATTCACTAGTTGGAGGGGAGTGGAACAGAGGGCAACAGCCTATGCAAAGCTCTTATGGTAGGAAGCACAGATTTCTGGGAACTTAAAGTAGGCTAGGGTGAAGGGGAATAAGGTGGGAGAGTGTGGAGGTTGGAGGTGAGGCCGGGACCAGGATGTGCTGAACTCTGTTTGAGCCTACGATTTAGAAAAACTGGTTTTGCATGTGTCTCCAGGAGGCCAGAGTTCCCAGGTGGACCCATGGCTCTGACACCTGGAAATGATGTTGCACAGGAGTTAGCTTTCTCTGCAGTGGAACCCAGCTTCTAAGGGACAGTGGGAAAGTGCATGTGATGAGTTATGGGCTCAGAAGGTTGACATTGCCTGGGCCATCATGCACATAAGTAGGTCACGCTTCGGGGACCAAAGTCCCTGACTGTGCTCTGATCATTTCAGCGTCCTCTTCAGGTTGTCTTATGACTGGTCAGATTTGAGTAGGGTTTAAAGACCAAACTGAATTCTTCCCTGTCTACAGAGAGACAAGACTTAATGGGTCTTCAGCTTTGGGGATCACATTTACCATTTGAAAATCTGATGAAACCTGTGGATTTTCTGTCTTGAGAGATGTGTTAACATACTTAAATCTAAATTTGAGTGCATTTTAAGGTTGGGTTCTTGGGTCCCCCCGAAACCCATCCATGGTCCAGGTGAAATGTCCTTCCAGTGCAAGGTGATGTCTCACATTATGGATTCTCTCTCAATCTCTCTGCCCCTGTATGTACCCTCCTTTCCTGCTCTATTGTTGGTGCCTTGATTTTGGTCCCTGGTAACTTTTCCCTTAGACTATCTTAACTTCCTCTGAATTTGTCTCTCTGCCTTTAGTTTCTCACCCCTCCAATTGTTTCTCCATGTATTCTCTGGAAAGAAAAAAAAAAACTTGTTGGGGGATGTGAGATGAAATAAAGTTATAAATATTTATTTTCAGAATAAAGTAAATCAGGCATATTATAGAAACTTCGGAAAATACAAGCTAAAAAAAAATCAATGGTCTCAGCATCCAGAGGGAACCAATGGTATATTTTTTTCCTAGTATTTTACTATGGAAAATTTCTTTTGTATAGTTAGGATCAAACTGTATGCATGTATATATTTGCATTCAAATACTTAACATTTACTTTTCCTCTAGCTTAAATGTGTATATGTATTGAAATTTTTTTTATTATGGAATGTATGAAACATACACAAAAGCAGAGAATATTGTAATGAACCCTGGCCCCCATGTATTCAATCCCTAGCTTTGAAAATGATCAATATTGTATCAGTGAACTTTTGATGTGTAACAAATGGTCTCAAAATTTAGCAGCTTAAAGTAACAACCATTGATTGAGCTCCTAAATCTCTGGGGGAGTGATTTGGGCCAGGCTCAGCTGTGTGGTTCTTTTGCTAGTATTGGCTGGCCTTAGTCGTGCATCTCTGTTTTGCTGCCACTTAGTTAGATGACTCTGCTTCTGGGTTTCACTGGCTGCCATGTGGGGCCACAGGAGGGACTGGGTCAGTGTATCTCCCCTCATCTAGCAGGTTATCCCTAGGCTGCTTCATATGGTGATGGAAGACTTCCAAGTAAGCAAGAAGGAAGTGCCAATGCATAAGTGCTTTTCAAGCTTCTGGTTACATCTCCTTTACTAATATTTCTTTGGCCAAAGCAAGTCACAGGGTCCGCTCACACTTAAAGGGATGGAGAAATCGATTCTACCTCTTGACAAGAGATTCTGCAGCATCCTATTGTAAGGGCATGGACCTAGGCAGAAGGATTTGTGGCCATTTTTATAATCTACCACAAGATGTGTTGCTAATATTAACATTAGTAAATTATCATTTTTTGATGTTATTGGTAACTTGTCATGAATATAATTTAGATGGCGGAGTAATGTGCCACCCAGTTGATGTACTAACCTTGTGTGACCATTCCCCTATTGTTGGGTAGTGAGGCCCTTGCCATTTTTCTGCCATTATGAATAATGCTTTGTGCATAAAGCTTTTTCTGGTTTTAGGATTATTTCCTCAGAGTAGTCACAAAAGTGATATTACTGTGTCAAACATTTTAGAGCTCTTAGTACACTTTGCCAAATTGCTTTCCAAAAGGATTGTATCAATTTACACTCCCACCAGTGTGTGTGAGAGTACCCCACAGGGATCTTTCTAAAATGCAAATCTGATTATCTCATGCCCAGTTTAAAAGTGATCTCTGCTGCCTTCACAAGGCTAAACCACGTAAGAGAAACTATGTCTGCTACATGACTTTTGAATAAAAAGACCATTTAAGCTTGATAAGACTCTGTATGTCCAAGGGCCGTAGGATCTAGTGTAGGCACAGAACCAAGAAGTGAATCCATCACTCTCCTGTTGTCCTCTAATGCAATATTATAGGAGAGGAAACTGAGGGTCAGAGTGTTCAGTGTGAAAAGTGGAAACCTAGTCCTAGCTTTCTATCTGTGGCATGATCTATTTTAGCATCCTCGAATCTTTGCAAAGGAGTACACATACAAGTTTAAGTACATATTTAATCAATGCAAATAAATTATAGCACATTTGTTTTGTTGGTTAGAATTCTGTGGCTCCTGAAAACTACAGACTGAGATTTGGAATGAGACCTCTTCGTTTGAATCCACATTCTGTCATTTACTAAAATTTGAGCAAGATTTAACAGCTCCACGCCTCAGTTTGTTATTTGTAAGATGTAGATAATAATGCCTATGTTTTAGGGGTTTAGAGATGATTCAACATATGTATCGAATGTATAACCGCACCATTCAGTGGTAACTATTATTATGTGGAATGAATACCTAAGCAGAAGGGAACCATGCATGTAACCAAAATGAGGCGGCTTTGATAATCCAGGACTATAAATAAAGCTGTGTGACTTTTAACACCAAGTTAACATGGTCTGGGGTTCAGTTCAGTCTCCTAGCTGGCACTCTTGCCTTTTCTGAGGCTTCTTTTTCCCCCCCACTATTCTTGAGAATCCCCAGGTTCATGAGTCCTTGGTTCTCCTTGAGGCCCGCCTCTGTGTCCTGCCTGGAAAGGGAGAGCAGAGCCCAAGATGCATTCCTGGAGGTGCAGTTCCTCCGCCAGTGCTCTCCAGGCTGCCCTGTGTGCCCTGGGTGTGTCTAGCAGCATGTGGCTAGTGCAGGAGGGCAGCTGTTGATGAGAGCAGTGCTGAGCCTTGGTGATTCTCCACAGGGGGGTCTGATGAATCCTTTCCTGGACCCCAAGAATTCTAGGACTTGTTTGTTATCCCATTGCAAATATGTATCTACAGATTTGCTCGAGCCAACTTGGTTTTCCAATGCCCTGTATCCTAGGCAAGGATGTTCCAGTGAGGCACTGTCCAGTGGAAATACAGTGTGGGCCACATATATGATTTGAAATTTCTAGCAGACACATTAAAAAAATATGAAGAAATGAATTTGAACATGTTATTTGACTCAATATATCTAAATATTATTTCAACATGTAATGTATATGAAATTATTAATGAAATGATATTTTTTTCATGGGAAGTCCTTGAAACCTGGTGTATATTTTGTGCTAACATCTCCAGTTGGACTAGCCACGTTTTAAGTGTTCAGTAGCCACATAGGGCTAGTAGCTACTGTATGAGACAGCACAGTTCTAGAGCGAAACTACCTGTGCTCCACGTGGTACAACCCTAAAGGAGTATACGTCATGATGCAGCTACTTTTCCTACAAATCTACTTCTGGCTCCAGTTCGATGGGTCTGTGAGGGGTTCAACTTACTACCTGTTGTGCCTAGAATTATTTCCTTTAATCTAGTAGTGTGTCTTATTTGCCAATTCCGACTCCATTCCCCTTACAATGAATTCCCTTTTAGGGGTCTCTTGTATTTTCCTACTTTGCTGCCACTCTGTCAGAGAAAAATGTTTTAAATCCTCAAACATCAATAGGTAGGGGGCAAGAAAGTCAGTTTGATTTCCTCTCCTCTCATGAGGTTCCCCTGCTCCTGTGTGGATTTGTAGATACAAAGTACACGTGGGCATCTATAACCCGAGTGCACAAAGCTATGATGGGGAATGGGTATCTCTTAACAATGGCCAGCAGTGTCTGAGCCCCAGGTAATGGGCCTTCTGATGTGTTCTGCTGACTCCTGGAAGCTTTGCTAGATGGAACCCAAAGGAGTGATGTGGAGGGGCAGAGAGCAAGTAGTTCTGCACTGGTAAAGACCTGGAGGAGGCATGCACTGGGGATTATGGAGGTCCTGCTGTGCGAAAGAGCTTCGCATGCCTTGTTTCCTGAGCTAGACATTTTTTTTTTTCCCCAAGGTAGACGTTATCCCTGTTTTATGGATGAGCTGGTAAAACTCAGGTTAAGTAACTTAGCTGAGGCCACAAGAAAGGAGCTATGCATGGGGTCTCCGGAGACCTTGCCTCTCCCAGTGTCTCACTGCTGCCCTTGAATGGCTAGGGATTGGCCCAAAAGACCACTGTACCCAAGGAGCCTTTGCTGGAGAGCAAGAGTCTCTGCAGCAAGTATTTTAAATTTCTTACAGAGGATATGGTTATAGTGCATCAATGCTACATTAACTATCGCTGTGAAAGAAATTACTCCAGAATGGCATAAAATAACTCTTACTACACTCTCAGTTCCATGGGTCAGGAATTTGGACAGGGAAGAGTAGAGTTGACTTACCTCTGCTCCATGACCTGTGAGACCCCAGTTGGAAGACTCGAAGGCTGAGGGCTGGAACCTTCTTAAGGCCCGTTTTCTCCCGCGTCTGCTGGTTGAGGTTGGCTGTCAACTAGGTGCCTTAGTCCTCTCCGTGTCATCTGTCGATGTAGACTGGTTTTGGCTTTCTCACAGCATGGTGGCTGGGTTCTAAAGAATCAGCCAAGAGTTTTTTTTTTTTTTTTTTTAAAGATTTTTATTTATTTGACAGACAGCAGGAGAGGGAACACAAGCAGGGGGAGTGGGAGAGGGAGAAGCAGGCTCCCCCCTGAGCAGGAAGCCCGGCATGGGGCTCGATCCCAGGACCCTGGGATCATGACCTGAGCCGAAGGCAGACGCTCAACGACTGAGCCACCCAGGCGCCCAACAGCCAAGAGTTCTATTGCTTATCATTGCCTTGCCCCAGAAGTCAGGTACTTCATGCATTATATTCGACATGGTGGTCTCAAAGTCTAGTATAAAGGAGAGGCGAAACAGACTCTACCTCTCGATGGGAAGTGGCAAGGCCCAGAAGGGCAGGTAGGACCAGAAATACTGCTGTGGCCATTTTTGGAAAATACAGTCTGTTATGATCATTATCAGTGTTGGCTCACTTATGGATGAGGAAGGAAAGGTAGAGAAGTAACGGGGAAGGAAATGTTTTACTGCAATGCCAGGGTCTCGAGTAAATGTCAAAATAATGAAAAGGATTAGGAAAATGATGAAAAGGCAAATAAGTTCGAAGGCAAATGGGGAGTATTTGGAAAGTCTTCTCCCAGCTGAAGATCCCTTCAAAGAAAGCAGTGATGTGGTCCTTGACTTAGTCCACTGGCCTGACTAATGCCCTTCCTTGCAGCCTCAGGCAGCCTCCACTGGCCAGAGCTCTGTCCTGGGTAACCTTCCGTAAGTCAGACCCAGGCAGGGCCATAACAGCTTGCCATTGGCCCGCCCTTTTTTCCCTCCTGGCTTAACCCCAAGCCTCCTTTTACTAGAGATTTGGAATTTCATTAAATCAGGGCTTGAACTGAGAAATAACGACTGCCTTTATATGCACTGGCTCTTTACTGGCAAGCTATTAGAGGGAAGATAAGGTTCTATAACACTGCAGGAATAAAGCCCAGAAAATTATGCGAAAAGCTCCACCATCCAGGATAAATGTTATAGGAGGCATTAACCTTCCATAAAAATCCCTTTGCTAGGCAGGAATTTAAATGACAGTCTCGGTGAGAGGAGATATTTAGCCTTAGAAACATATTATACTACTACCCTTTATTAGAATAGCAAGTTCTTTGGTTATCAGTAGTTGGGTATTGTTCATCTTTTTCATAGGAGTGCATGCTTAGTAGTATAGCGAGTATGTGGATGTGGTTTTGTGGGGACACCCCTGTTTTGCACTGCATAGCTCCCCAGAAGTTGTATATACATTCTACTTTTATTTTGGAAAATTGAATAAGAAATTGAGTAAGAATTGAAACAAACCTTTATGATAGTCTCCAAATTACTTGTCTTGAGGGAAAAATAATTTTTTCTCCCTAAGGTGTAAGTGTGATTCTCCAGTGAACATGTTAGGCTAGAAATCACAATGATTACCCTCTCTTTTTATATGAATTTGGCTCTTCAAATTTGTTGAGCAAACAACCCAACAAAATCACAGGGCTAAGCCTTTATCTACAAGTTTATGCATGTTGTACATACATGTTTATATGTGTTGGGGGAAGATTTTAGGTGATAGCAGAATAGTCCTATTGATGCTTGAAATACTCAATCTCCGTGTCTCCGCATTGAAAGCATTTGTTTGGTATGAGAGACCGGGTGCGTCCTGTCTTAGAGTCTCAGCTGGAGCCCCAGAGCTGCTTCCTGCTCTTCTACAGTTTGGTGGAGAAAAGATGCCGAATTTGGATTCTGGCGGGGTTGAGTGGATGCAAATTGTAATACCTACCCTCTTGAGTTCCACTGTGCCTCCGGAGTGATTCCTCCCCAGGAATCCACAAAATGGGGCATTTTTTTTTTTCTTTCTGTTGACTCAGTCACTTCGGAAATACTGTTTGGACCTAGAATTGAAACTTGATGTAATGGGTGGTTGATAAATCCATAGTTGTCCCTTAGTTCATTTTATGAAGCTGACGTACCTTTGAGGCAATAACTTTTAAGAATTTGAAGATTTTTCTCTAGATTAAATTACAATGAAACCAAACTGAAATTAACTTTGAGAGTCAAACAACAAAGAAATGAGAGAAAAGTAGATCTTCTGAAAGGCTTTATAGGTTTTCCTAATAAAATAATGTGTGCTAGGAATTTGTATTAGAAAATACTTATTTAGAATATTTAAAAAGCTTTCTGTCTTATGGTGGACTAAGTTAACCGCCCCCCCCCCCAAAAAAAACCCTTCAGAGGACCATATCTGTTCCCAAATGAGATTTGTTATTTTTGGAAGAGTGAAACTAACATTTATGGAGAACTGATGTGTGTCAGGCACTGTACTCCCTAAATCCCTTTGATCATTGGACAGTGTGGGTGTCATCATCCCATTTTTGTATAAGAAAACCAAGGCCGAGGGTGCCTGGGTGGCTCAGTTGGTTAAGCAACTGCCTTCGGCTCAGGTCATGATCCTGGAGTCCCGGGATTGAGTCCCGCATCGGGCTCCCTGCTCAGCAGGGTTTGTTGCTTCTCTCTCTGGCCCTCCCCCCTCTCATGTGCTCTCTCTCTCTCTCATTCTGTGTCAAATAAATAAAATCTTAAAAAAAAAAAAAAAAAAGGAAAACCAAAGCCTAGAGAGGTCTACCAACTTTCTTCAGATTACCTGGATTCTGCCAGAGTTTGTTACTCATCACCTCACATTCATTCTAGGTCTTCAGAAATTTCTCTAAATTCTAGGGTGGCCAGCCAGTATCTTAAGTGACAAACCTAGATAAAAGACCACCTTTTTCTCTTCCAGTTAAATCTAATCCACTGACAATTTTTCTCCGTTCTACTTCCGAATCCATGTATTTTTTTTTTTTCTGTTCACCAGGGTCCTCACTAGAGCCCAGGGCCATCCGCTCTCCCACTCCGCTTCCCTGGTTTCCAAGTGAGCTCCCTGCTTCTGTGCTTGCTCACCTGGCATGGTGCAGAACAGCAGCTTCCAAGAAATGAAGATACAACGTGTCTCTCCTCTGCTTGGATTCTCTGTAGATTTGCTCTTGTGCCTAGGGTAAAATTTGAATTTCCTACCTTGGCTTAAGAGACCAGCCTTCCCTGCTCGTCCCCTCTCCTACACTCTCTGCTTTGCTCTTCATGCTCCACGCCCCCACAGACTATTTCTAGAAAAGAGCAGAGCTTTTTCCTGCTTCTTACTCTTTTTCTCCCCTTAGAATATTCTTCTACTGGCTCTTCATGTGGCTGGGGTTTTGCCCTTTAGGTTGGTTTAAAGGCCAGTTCTCCTGTGAGACCTTCTTTGCCCTTTAGGTTGGTTTAAAGGCCAGTTCTCCTGTGAGACCTTCTTTGACCACCTTATTTAAAAAAAACAACAACAAAACTCCCTCCACTGTGTTATTTGCCACCACAGTGCCCTCTTTGCTTCCTTCATGGCTCCTGTCACAAATGGTAATTACTTGGTGCATTTGCTTGTTATCTTGCCCCTCATCCCACTCAGACTGTACGCCATTTGTGAGCAGCCTATGTATCACGTTCTTTGCTGTTACCTCCGTGCCTGGTGCGAGGTTGCCACTAGCCAAGCCTTTGATGCAAAAATCAATGCATACTTCAGTAGTCCTTCTGCTCTTAATAATGCCTCCCCTCACTAAATACCAAAGTGTATCCAATCATCATCATCTTCTCCGTGCCCTGTTGGGCAAAAATACTGGAGTTGGCTTCAAGAACACTGGTCTCTACTCCCATCTCTGTCGTTAGCTTGCTGTATGACCTTGAGCAAGTCATCATTTCTCTCCAGGTGATCTTTAAATTCCCTCCAATTCCTGACCTCTGATTGTTTCCAATTTCCCTACTGCTGCTCGCCTGAAGCAACCTTAATAGAAGCAACTTGGTTTTAACTCCTTATTTTGGGATGCAGCCAGCAATTTATTTAGGTGGACCCAGTGTTTCCCCTGTGTTTGGAGACTCTTGGGTGGTGGTAAAGGAGCGGGTCTGGTGATGACGTCTGGGGAAAGGGGTCCCTCCAGATGCACTTACAAGAGAGGCTGATGGATTTCCTTGCCGGCAGCTATTGTGACAGTGGGGAGAACGTGGTTTGCCTTTTGTGACCCTGCAGCCTGGCTGACCAACCATGGAGAAACCGGTACTTAATAGTATATGGTGTCTGTGGAGTCTCCTCTTCATCACCTCAGGAGTGTGAGCTCCTCCCCAGGAATCCCAGTCTGCAAAGGCAACTGCAGGCCAGAGAAAGCGAGTTCCTGCGTGTGGGCTGGACCTGGACTGAGTGGCGGGGCCCAGCTGGCTGCCCGTCCTGTGTCTCCTGCTTGTGGGAACCTGCTTGCTTCTATAATGTTTACCTGGGGATGGAGGAGGAGAGCAAGGTGGGTGGCTATTTGCTGTGCTAAATGCTCAACATTTCTTTCTTTGCTAAATGCTGTGAGGCACTGATTATCTTCCTGTGAGTCCCCATTTTCCAGATGGGGCAGCTGAGGTGTATGGAGAAATGCACTTGCTTTGAGGTCCCAGTGTTAGGAAATGGCAAAGTTCTAGAGAGCTCACTGTGCCATCTCTACTCCTCTCTCATTTCTTTGATCAGTTTCTGGTGTCACAGGGACCACTGAACTCTGCAGGAGGAGCCATTTTTGGGGACTCTGAAAAGCCAGTGTGGTGGATCAAATGTACTGGGATTAGATTGGGCCAACAAATTCCCAGCAACTGAGCTTTGGAACTTAAAAAACAGGCAAATTACATCAGATATCAATGTAGAGTCAAATAAAGGACTGTAACAAAGAATCCTCTGCTTATTAGGAAAAAATTTAAAAGTTGAAATGAACTTAAAAAAAAAAATACATATATATATTTTTCTCTATATCCCTATTGGCACCACGGCTTTTGGATGTTTCAAGAAAGCGGAAAATTTTCTCAAGCCAGAAAATCAACCTTCTAGAAGGTTATCTGGGGTCTAAGGGAGGAGATATTCTATAATGTTTATCGAATGGTGATGGCGGGCCAGGCCCCACTAGTCACTGGAGATAAAAAGGTGAAGATACAGCCCCAGGCTGAGCTGGAGGTCAGAAATAGACAAAGTGGACAGTTTAATATGCTGTCATTAGGCTGTGACAGAGCTGAGAACGGGAGCCTGGGGAAAATTCTCTAGAGGAGGCAAGTTTTGAGATGAGGCTTGAAGGATAAGCTGGCAAAGGATAAAGGAGGCGAGTGTGGGCAAAACTACAGAACCCTAGGACCCGCGAGTGTCTGGCGGGGGCGGGGGGGTGGCGTCAGAGACAAGGCTGGAGAGAGTGATTACAACCTGCCTGTGGAGGGCCTTGCCCATTAGACTTCGGAACTTGGATGTTATCCTGTGGTGATGGCTTTAGAAAGATCCCTCCGGGGGGCCATTTGAGCACGTTCTAGAGAGAAAGGACTGGAGGAAGGTTGCTGTAATAGTCCAGGCAAGACTGAAGCCGTCTTGAACTCGGCAGTGGCAGTGTAGGGGAGGGGAGGGGAGGATAGACTCCATCACGCAAGGAATTCGGTTTGCAGAATTCATCTATGAAGATGGTATATGATGAGAGGACCTGGCACAAAGGAGATGCTTACTGCATGAATGGAAGTGGAGTATGCAGGTGGGTTGTATTACATAGGCACAAAGACCAGTTACGTAATTTTTATGATAAACATAAATACCTGGACATTTTAAGTGAAAATATTTACTTTCCTTATAAGGAATGAATGTGAATTATGGCCATTCTGTAGTATCTAATGTTCTGTATGTTCAGATGACAAATTCTTTACAGATATTCATATTTAGTAACAAATTTTTCTCGATTGCTTATTATTTTGTACTGTTACAGATGTTGTATTTGATTTCAGAGTGGAGTTTGCTGTTCTGTATCATTAAATTCTCAGCGATATTATTTTTTTCAATCCTCAGAGGATAGAAGGAATTCAGTAGTTTTGAAGCATGTACCTGTCTTCCAGGGAGTTAGAAATGCACCAAACGTCTTATTGAAAATTTTTTCCGCAAATAAAGACAGGTTTCTTTTTCTGGGAGAAAGATCATGTTGAAGATGGGACATCGTGTGAGGAAGATGGGCTGCACTTGATAGCTTATGACCACTGATGCCTCGGAGCTAGAGAGAGCCCATGGCTGCCTGCTCACCCACTCTAAGTTCGATTCTCTCCGTCCCTCCTCATGGCACCCTGTTCTCATCCTTCCTCGTATTTTTCACACCTGTGAATTAGAGATTTGTGGTGGACTAAATATGGCTGCCAGTTCTTCCATCAGGAAGAGTGGGATCCCTGTGACCTTTCATTGAGTCTGGACAGGCTCTAGGACTGCTGGGCCAGGAGAACGTGGCAGAAGATGATGTGGGATTTTCCAGGCTTAGACCTTAATAAACTGGTGGTTTCTGCTTCCTGTGTCTTGGAGTACTTTCTGGGAGCCCCGAGCTATTGAGCAGGAATCCTGATTGCCCTGTTTATGCCATGCCAGGGCATCCTTATAGAGGCACTTACTCAACTGTCCCTGCTGAGCCCAGCCTTCCAGCCACCCCTGCCAAGGCATAGGGCATGTCAGTGAGCTGCCTTGGACCCTCCAGACTTCATCGTATATGCCAGTTGAATACGGTCATGTGACCTCCATTGACACCATGTGGGATAGAACCACCTAGCTGAACCGTGCCTGAATTCCTGACCCTCAGCGTTGCAAGATAGAATACAGCAGTTAATGCTTTAAGCCTTTATGCTTTGGAGTAGCTTGTTTTGCAGTGATAGACAATGGGAACAATACTCATTAATGTTTGTTTATTAATATGTGTCTTTTCCTTTAGACAGTAAGCATGATGAGGAAAATAGGGACCCTGCCTGGTTTGTTCATACTGTGTACTCAAACACTTAGCCCAGTATTAGGGCCCTGGAGGAACTTAGTAAGTATTTAAAGAATGAATGAAAGTCCCATGACTCAAGTTGAACAGAGTGGAGTTAGCCTAAAACGTAGGTGTGGATTATCTACTTGGACTCCTGAATTATTTGTGTACTCTCTTCTTCATTCCTTGGTTTTCCTGCAATGTGCACCTGGGTCCTGATACTAAAACTCTTATTTGCATGCAATGCATTTTGAGGCTAAGCATGCTATTTGTCTTAAGTTAGAGACATGTATTTTTTCTAGAACCCATCACATGCCCAATTTTCTCAGAGAGGTGATTGTGAAAGGGTGAGCATCATCTGGGTCTAAAAGGAATTAAGCAATATCTATATCCATCCATATTTCCTTTCTTTTTTACCCTTCCTTTCTTTTTTACCCTTCCTTCCTTTCTTTTACCCTTCCTTCCTTTCTTTTTTTACCCTTCCTTCCTTTCTTTTTACCCTTCCTTCCTTTCTTTTT